>NC_060051.1:2467609-2770978 GCF_905333055.1 Maniola jurtina
TCCGTCAAGAAACCTATAGGATAGGTTCCTATTTCCCGTTGACCTAGAATATGAAATTTGGCAGATAGGTAGGTCTTATAGCACAAGTAAAGGAAAAATTTGAGCTTACACCATAAAAAAATCTGTTTTTATTAAATAAATAAAAATTTCAAAATTAAATTCAATGTCGATTTTCAGTTCTTAGTCATCAAAAAATAAACGACAGCTCACCTTTTTAGTAAAATTTTGAACTAGGTAGGTACCTACGTAGATATCTCAATAACTTATTCATTATTTTTCAGTTTCAATGAGCAAAGCATAATCATAATCATAATCATAATCAAATCAAAGCAAAATCGTGGAAGAAAAGCCGATTACAAAGACATTGGTTTCACAAAGAGTGTTGCGAAAATTGTATCTATAGTCCTCAGAATACGGTCTAGGGTTTTTATTGTACTTGCCGGGGATTGAACCTAGTACATCCCACTTATATGGCCACTTACTACAGCACCAGAGAATTTGTCAAAATAAGGTTCTCAGCAAGCATGTTCTAGGCATAGATATGTATCTAGGTAAGTATGTATGTAGATATGCCTAAAACTCAGAACAGTAGTAAAAAGTAGAGTTTGGTGCATCCAATTTTCCCGTGCGTGGGCGTTCTTTAAACATTGGAGTAAAACACTGCGGTCAAATATATGATGCTTGAAAGAGCTGGGTACTATCGCGCTGTTTGTTTGTACTGGCTGAAAGAAGGCAATCTGGTGTTCCTAGGTCTAGAACTCACTCGCGATGCGTTATGTAACCCCTGTACGAAGCGATTCGCTTCCTCGTTTCTAGTACGCACTGCTAGAATATGGAATGCCCTTTGCCTTTCGTTTTCTCTGTAATAGTACATGGGTCCAAATCAAACCACTATTTGATGACGACTGACTAAAATAAACGGCACCAGCTAAAATAATAGATGTTCAAAAGAAGAGTGAGTAGGCATCTTCATGATGTAGGCATGAAAATCAGAAAGTGTACAATAGTAGCTGAATAAATGACTTTGACTTTGACTTCTTCTAAGCAGGCTTCTTCATCTTAGCTTAACTTTCCCACAAAAAATTGAGATTTTGGATGGGGTCAGTTTTGTTTTCAATGTACGAATCACTGCGTCTAAACGCGAAAGCGTATTTTTTTGTCAGTTTGTCCTTCAATCACAGTGCAATAGAATCCGACAACAGATCGACTCGATTTTTTGCATGGATTTACTTCTTAATTCTTCTTTTTAAAACTACTTTTTAATTTTTATGCCTGATAATTAAAGAGTTCGCACGGGATTTTTAAAAACTTCAAGCCATGGCGTCGAAATCGCGGATATCAGCTAGTGCTGCATAGAGGCTTTTTTTTCGGAAAACTCCATCGTATACAGATGTCTGTCTTTATTCAAATATTTATTCACAAGTCGCCTTCATCGCACTAGCCATTCAGTCCTTTGATCGAATTAGACGAAGATCACCCAAACTTTATGCATAGCTCGTAATTTTGTAAGCTCGTTTTTCGTTTTGGATAAGTGCAGACTGCAAAGTTTATGATGCAGCTAGAAGTAGATGATCTTTCTTTTCAAGTTACCAAAAAGGTTGAACAAGTTGTCTATGGTAACAATATTTTTCTTTCGCAAGTGTGTACCACGCTCAGCGCTAGTGAATTCTATTTTTGATGTTTAGATCGGCAATGCGCGTTGCAGTTTTATGCACAATTTTGCGGCCGCCCGGATGAAACGCCGCCATTTTTAAATTTAATTTTAGAACCGAATCGCAGGAAGCGAGTTCTATTTTCGAATTTTATTTATTCGCCTAGGCGTGGTTTGTGGCTAGAATATATTTATGGAGGTAATAGAAAAACATGGTGGTTGGTTTACGTATAGTAATAAAATTGAATTAATTATCTAGTCCGCTAATACCTACTGTGTAGTAAAACGTTGATTTGTGTTGTTTATTTAAATCTCACAGATAATTAAATATTGTAATGTCTAAGCTGAATGCGTATTTTACAATCTTTAAAGGTGATGTTTTAGCCCTTGATCTTTTCTAACAGTTTCTATTAGGTATTGCCGCTACAGGGTGTTTTGTATTTTAATTGTTAATGTCTAATGTCTATCAACAATTGGAAATAGAAATAGAAAAATGATTTGCCAAAACACACACCTATTGGAGGACTTCGTCTATGTTGGTGTTAGCTGGCGGGCGTGCTCTGCCTTTTTGCAGTGTTTTTTTTGTTGAAACTGACTGGAAAGCGCTCTAAAGGGGTGCCGTGCGTATGTCGGCGAGTGCCGGCACAGACGCGGTCCATACTTGTATAGTTTAACTAACTTGTTACAAATAACTACAAACTTGACATTGGCTAATCTTTGTAAAGCCAGACGAAAAAGAAAAAAAAATACCTATTGGAAGAAAAATCTTTTCCAAAATTTAAAGCCGAATTAAAAAAGTACTGTCAGACATACCTCATAGATAGATAGATATATAGTTTGTTAACTTAGGATATAACGCGTTTTGAAATATTATTATTATATAAAGTCACCGTACCTTTAAAAATTATGTTTTTTCTATGTTTATATTTAGAATTATTCTCGTATAAGTAAGTGAACGTTGTTCTTCTGAGAAATAAACTCTTTAAACCTAAACAAGAATTTTTTATTCAAATAAACTTTTACAAATGTTCTTGAACCTTCAGAAAAATTACCTACCACTGGTTCGGAATATCCTTCTTAATATGCCATATGCCATAGGTACTGTACCTATAAGTAATGCAGTCCCATGCATTGGTGAAGCGAGTCAAACCCGTTGATAGATTTAGGGTAGGTACCTACCTACGAGAGTGATGTCAACCTATGATAGGCAAGTGATGATGCAAACCAATTCTAAAACGGAAATAATCTAGAATGAACCATCAGTGATTTTAAGTAACATGTACCTACCTAGGCTTGACGATAGCTATCGTATTTTGACGATCGCAATCAGCTAGTAGCTGTGACCAGTGAACGGAAAGTATTCAAGATCACCATCATCATTTCATCGCCGGTTCACTACTGAGAATGATTTCGTCATAGTTCTACCACCCTGGCAAAGAGCGGATTGGTAGGCTTGACACACCTTTGAGAACATACCTATTATGGAGAACACTCAGGCAGTAGATTTTCTCACGATGTTTTCCTTACAGTTAGGTATAGCAAGTGATAGTAGGTACCTATATTTTAAAGCTAAAGCCACATGATTTCGAAAAGTTACCTAAAGATGCGTGCCCAGGATGAATACCCCGACCCGCCCGACTAAAGGCCGATCATCAAGACGGTTCCCGAGGAATCGAATAATAATAACTTAAAATTTAAAAAACCCCCGACACAAAAACCTCTATAAGAAAACTTGAAAAGAGCTGATAACGTTCAAACAGCTGAACCGATTTTCTTCGATTATAGCTAAGAACACTCTCGATCAAGCCACCTTTCAAACAACAAAAAAACTGAATTAAAATCGGTTCATTCGTTTAGGAGCTACGATGCCACAGACAGATACACAGATACACTTATAACACCCCTCTATTTTCGGTCGGGGGTTAAAAATTAGATTACATAAATAGCCAAAAACACCATAAAACTTCTGGTGAATCGCCAATAAAATTGAATCATATGAATAAATTTGACAAGCTGAAACATTTTTCAAAAATGAACTTTTGGCATCTTTTCCTTATGTAGGGTGCCAAGTATTTATTTTTTATCACATAGAAACATTTCCAATCCTAACTTTGTTCATAAATCAATCTGAGTGACTGGTAAATATCACCGTTCTCAATCGGCTGGACTTACCTGCCTAATACCTACTTATAGAGGTTGCATTTTGAAAATACTAGTAATAAGTAGTCAAATCTGGTAGGTAGGTACCTACTTTAGACTTGATCTTGGTCAACACCTATACTAATATTTTGTCACCAAATGAGGCTATTAAAGGCCGTACAAAATGACTTCTCACGCGTCATTTTAACCACATTTTAACTCTACTCACCTTTAAAATAAGGACTGAAATCGTACTTTTGACATGATATTTGACAGACAGAACTCATTTTTTACGTATTATAAATAATTATATCTCTATGCATTATAATATACTTGATAGTTGATACAGCGATACCTACTTACTTCCTCAGGACGGACATAGCGTCGCAGCGCATGCAAAATTCGCTACGTATTTTTTCAGGATTTTCGTTTTTTATGTCATTTTGCTTGTTTTTAAAAGGCGTGTGTAGAAATCCGTTCTTTAGCATGTGTGCTAGTTCAAGAGGTAATGTTTTTAGCTATGTGATTTTTTTTAAAACATATTTTTTCAAAAAATTAAAGTCTAAAAGACTCTCCTGAAAACTTGTGATTTTCCACATAGCGGAATTTTCATGCGCACCGACGATAGACTACATTTTATAAGTGCTTTAGGACTTAACACTTTTTTGAGAACATTTAGGCATAGGTATAGGTTGCCTTACGATGTTTTCGCAATTGACATATACATACCTACCTAGTGCATTGGTAATGGTCTCACCATTCGCTTTATGTGACAACTTTTGACATGAAATTTTGGTATGGCGAGTACCTACCTTCTCAAAATGTGTGGGTATATTTATGCAATTACTCAATGGGTACAAAAAACTAGTAAAAAATTGACCCAATTTCAAATCTAACCCGAAATGTTCCGCGTCACATCACAGCTGGCCGATCTTTCCGCCGGTATTTTTATAATCAAAAACCACATTGCAGCCAAGTGCATGAGTGCAATACAAAAATACCCAGTAAAATTCAAGGTTGGCCGGCAAAAATAACGCACGAGATTCCGATGCTCTCTTGCTCTTGAAATGCATCTTTGCAAATTGATTTGCTCGACTGCGCTGGAATTAAGAGGTGTGTTTGTCTTGGATTTTTGTATTGAAATGTCTATGATTTCTTGTTTTGGTTTTAAAGAATACTAGCCAAGTTCATCATGATAATATTATATTCTCCTGTCCCCTCCAACTAAGCGTAAAGCTTGCGCTTGCGGTAGCAGTAGGTACGACACAAAAGTGGTCCTTCCGACTCGAGTACTGGTACGCAAAGAGCGTACGTGGTGCGCCTCAGATGGTGTGTAGAAACTAGATATTTTGGTCCCATGAGGAGGGTGCTCAGCAGGCGCCGCTCGCTGGGTTGGGAGAATGTGTTTTGCCCCATAACCCAGCCACCAGGCGATGCATGGAACGCCATGGGGTTTTAGTCGGTAAGAGTCCGACATAACCTCCGTGCCTCCCCGGCCGCGGTGGTATCCATGAGGATAAAAATGATGATAGGATACGAAAAAAAGGAGTAGGTACGACAATTTAGTCCAACGGGTGGGGCTGGCAACCTTTCGAATTTCAGTCGGCTCCTTTAGGTAACCGTTGAACTATTGAGGCCTTCCTCGTAGATTTGGTCTTTAAAATTGCATGAGAACTTTTTGATTTTCTTCCTTGGAGTGTTGGCAAGCAGGTAGAAGTGGCGAATGCTCGTGAGGCGTATAACGTCTGCCCTCAAAGACGTCACCTCGTGATGACCACGACCACTCTGCCAAGAGTGATACAACGAAGAAGAAGAATTGAAAATAAATTAGAACTTATGGTTCATGGTAGTTTTCTTTTTCCCCTAATAATTATGGTAGTAACAATTTTCTGTTATGTAATGTACATTAGTAATATGGTAGCTTTGTATATTATGTACCTATCGTGTTTTAGGGGGAGGCGGGGCGGGTTGGCATAGGGTCGGCTGTCACAGTGTTTTGATTTCATTTGCTTCACCAACAAACAAGCTGTGAGCATGATAATGCATTATGCATACGTGTATGTTGATATTACACTCTATAAATCTAAAATAATGAGTAGGTACTAGGTACAAAGCTGGTGCTATACCATTTATATTTACATATAGAAAATAATAGAAACTATATGATGCCCGCGACATTGTCCGTGTGGATTTAGTTTTTTTTTTAATCCTTTAAAAAAAATGATAAAAAGTTTCCTTTGTTAATTTCCGGGACGCAAACTACCTCTGTAACAAATTTCATATAAATTGGTTACACGGATGGGCGTTTAAGAATCCCGTGGGAACTCTTTGATTTTCCGGGATAAAAAGTAGCCTATGTCCTTCCCCGGGATGTAAACTAACTCTGCATTTTCATCAAAATCGGTTAAACAGTTGGGCCGTGAAAAGCTAGCAGACCGACAGGCACACTTTCGCATTTATAATATTAAATTAGCATGGATGGATTTAACTTTTTTTACAAATGCTTTTGAATCGTTAAATGAATTAATCAACTGGTTTGGAACGCCCTTCCTACCAAGAACAATCTAAAAAATCAAAAGTATCACTAAATATAGCTACCCGGCTTTGTTCGGGTGGGACTTCTGAAAATCGCTACCCATACACATAAGTACTTAGGTAAGTAGGTATACATGAACAAGTGTGTTTGTTTGTTGGTTTGTCCTTCAATTCTACCGCAGCAGAGCAACGGATTGATGTGGTTTTTACAAGGATATCTAGTTAAAGGCCTGGAGAATGAAAGAAAGAAAACTTTTTTTTATTTAACTTATGGAGAGTGAAATACTTAGGCTACTTTTAATCCCGGAAAATCATAGACTTACCACGGGATTTTTGGAAAACTACATCCGCTGACAAAATCGCGGGTATCAGCTAGTCGTATTGAGATTTTCCTGGAATCGAACTTAGGCATGACCATGGTAGAGCACACCATTGAAAAATCTTATTATTTCGTTTTTCATTTATCTTGCTATGGTGACATACCTACATGGTTTTCAAAAAAAAAATATCCATTTTTTTTAAAATAATCATTGACATTTGACACATAAAATTTAATAGAATAGAATAGAATAGAATAGATTTTTATTCAAATAAACTTTTACAAGTGCTTTTGAATCGTCAAATAATTTACCACTGGTTCCGCCGTGATGCCGTTCCTACCGAGAAGAACCAGCAAGAAACTCGGCGGTTGCTCTTTTCAATTGTTCAATTTACAATAATATTCTATACTATACAAGCAATTGCAGACCCGCGCATTGCTGGAGCGAGTCAAATCCATGCTTTTTTATCATTTACATAATCTTCGATTGTGTAATATGCTTTTGCCAGGAGCATACTTTTAATGGATTTTTTAAACTTTGGTAAAGGCAAGTCTAATATTGACTGTGGAATTTAATAGGTAATATATTTAGTAATAGCTCTGAACTTTCAACACATTCTTAGTTTCAAACTACCTTTGTATTAGATAGGTACTTAGTTATGTAAATCAAGTATCAGGTTACGACAATATTATGTTAAAAAAATTATCACGTTACCACGTAGCCACCTACCTTTTAAATAGATCAAACATAACAAGCCAATGGCAGCCGAAAATTTCTAACACCACACACACACAGTCACACATAAAAATGCTAACGTCACTCACACAGCGAAAGTACAGCGCTGATTGGCCGCAATCGGTTTAAATATGTTATGTTCATTTTTCGAACATCTATTTTTGTGGTACTGAGTTTTTATGCCTTTCATACTAGATGCGATCTGACTTGATACTTTAAGCTTTAATTTTTATCATTATTAATTAATTGGTGCTTTTTGTGAAGCGTAAATTAATATTATGATTTTCGATTATGATTTAAGCGCACAATGTACATTTCCAGGTGTAGTGATGTTTTAAGTTTAAGCAGATCCCAGATTCGATTCCCGGCTGGATACCACCTGGCTAGGAAAGAAGTTATATTTTAACTGTTTATTTTGGAGTGAACACTTCTGATATTTTGACAGATTTTACACTGGAAATCTGTTAAAATGTCAAATTCGACTGCTATCACATTGATCAGGCCTTATAATTAATTTTATGTTCATTTAACCTGTCTTTAGGCTTAGAATTATTCTAATACGTATTAAATACAAATAATTTGAATAATGTCTAAATATGTTTTAAATATCTCCCCGCAATGGGGTTATTAAGATTTCCCCATACAACCGTGACTGTGACCGTAAGAGGAATTCGTTTTGTATTTAAAGCGGGACCTGATACTGTTAAAGCTTTCATGTTTTATGTATAACTGCGCCCAGTTAAGCCTTTAAGTCGTGAACGTCATTTCCTTTACTACTTCCCACATTTTTTATTTTACTTATTTCTAAACTTACATCAATTAAATTATTAAAAGGATTAATTATAAACTATGAATTCGTATATACTCTCGAATTAGGCTACGCAGGTTTTAATTTTTGAAATCCTCAATTTTCCTGAACGAAAACTATCCTTATAACAATATGTGTCTTTGCGCATATTAATATAAGGGCACTGTTTATCCCTGAGATGACGTAACTTTATCTCTTTGTCAATTTTGTCAAAATTTGTTCGGTGATTTAGGCGTAAAAGGTACCTAACAGATTAACTAACCTAGCCTAAGTTAGACACAGTTAATTTAGACCATAATATCAGCACGAATGCAAAAACTATTTGGTTAACAAGTACGGTATATTGGTGACGTTCAATTTTTGACAGCGGCAATCTGGTAACTTATAACTCTTAACTTTTCTCTGGTCTGGACTATTGGGAGGCTTCCCACCATTTCGGCAAAGATTTGTCACCAAGCAATTTTGGTACGAGGCGTAGAAACCGAATAGGCGGGTTTAAAAAAACTGCATTCTTTCAGGTTAGCTATCTTCAATCTTAAGCTAAATGCTGCAGTCTTTTCCCCAAAAAGCTGTTACTGAAAAAGGAAGCTTAAAAAAAAGTAAGAATTTTCAAAAACTCACGTTCCTAAAAATAATGCTACGTAGAACCAAGGCGACCAGTAACATTAGCTTTTCAAAATTTCTGTTTTAGGCGATAACTCACAAAATACTTTCTGAGATTTGCTGCTATTTAAGAAAAGGTCATTCGTTTATCCACTTAAGATCATGTGAGGTCTGTCTTACTTTCCCTAATTAACTTTGAAATTATGCCTACTATATCGTTAATATAATAGTTATTATCATAGTGATTACAATTTAACATTCACTCGCTAACCTGAAATCCGGTAAGAATGTTATACCTACAGAGTACAGATCCATTATCTTTTATTGGTTTCTTACACGGCATGGTAGTAGAATGCAAAATCCCTTTGCAGTATTTTAAAGGTGTTAATTTTATAAATAGTGATGATAGCCTAAAATTTTTAGGGCATCTGCAAAGGAAACAAGTGTAAATTAAAAATTTATAAAACCCCCGACGATCCAAAGTATCTGAGTTTTCCAAAACATCATTTTCAAATAAATAATTATGTATTTAGGCAACGTCCATCTTGACAGCTTGACATTTGTCAATTGACATAATATTATGAACCTAACGGTTATCTAACCTTCTTTTCTACAAGAAAACTAGAAAAGAGCTGATAACTCTTAAACGGCTGAACCAATTTTTTTAGATTATAGCTAAAAACACTCTCGATCAAGCCACCTTTCAAACAAAAAAAAAGTAAATTAAAATCGGTTCATTCGTTTAGGCGCTACGATGCCACAGACAGATACACAGATACACAGATACACAGATACACAGACACACAGGTACACAGATACACACGTCAAACTTATAACACCCCTCTTTTTGGGTCGGGGGTTAAAAAGGAATCCTTATAGGATTACTTCATTATCTGTCCGTCCGTCTGTCGGTCTATCGTGTCTGTCATGACTCGAGAATTAAAACCTATACTTCCCGATAACCTAGAATCAGGCACGAAGTAAATCTTCTCTTTCTTTCGTGGAATCATATAAGTATGACAAACAAACGAAAAAATTCAAAAACCTTGGATTTGTGGTAACATCACAAAAAATAATTAAATGTGTAACGACTAAATAATATGTTTACTAAATCACATAACAGAATGGCGCTACACGATATTAAATCTATTTTATGACCCGCGGTCCCTTACGAGTGCGCGGTGAACTAGGTCTGGAAATAAAAAGTGTTATTTCTTGCACGAACCCTTGGTGTGTGAAACCGATTCGCACTTAAACAGTGTTTTTGGGTAGAAAACGAAAGAGAGTTGGACTTAAATCACTACAAGTTTGAAACCCATTCTTTCCACGTATACCCCTCTGTGTTTTTTGGCACGGCCACTAGCACCGGGGCGTCCATTGCACGCCGCGAAAAACTGACACACTCGAACACCGCATTTGTACCCATTGTAGCCGTGAAAACAAGTATTAGTCCTTATATGATGGTACGGAACCCTTCGTGTCCGACCCTTTATAGGATCACAATGTTGTCTGTTTGTCTGTCTGTCTGTCAAAAAGCCTATAGGGTACTTCCCGTTGACCTAGAATCATGAAATTTGGCAGGCAGGTAGGTCTTATAGCACAAATACAGGAATAAATCTGAAAACCCCGAATTTGTGGTTACATCATTAAAAAAAATTAAAATGTGTGTTAATTTTCTACGTCAGATAACTATACCAAGTGGGGTATCATATGAAAGGGCTTTACCTGTACATCCTAAAACAGATTTTTATTTATTTTGCACTTGGTCGGTTGTTTTAGAGACGAAAAGTAAAGAGAGATGACTACAAGGATCAAGCCCATTCGTTCCACGTACACTCCTTTGTGTTTTTTGGCACGACCGCCAGTACTGGTTTCGTCCATCGCGAAAAACTAACACACTCGTAAACCGCATTTGTATTGCTGTATGGAAAACAAACTTTCAATCTTTTGGAGGAAGGCTGGCTTATCTATTTTTGGGTTTCTAGGACAGCTTTTGTTCATACTCATTCATATTTCAGTCCATACTAATATTATAAATGCGAAAGTCTGTCTGTCTGCTACCTTTTCACAGCCCAACAGTTTAACCGATTCTGACGTTTGGTACAGAGTTAGCTTATATCCCGGGGACGGACATAGGCTACTTTTTATCCCGGAAAATCAAAGAGTTCTCGCAGGATTCCAAAAGACCCACCCGCTCAACCGATTTGTATGAAAGGTACCGAGGTAGCTTGCGTCCATGTTATTGAAATAAACAACTTTTTATCCCGAAAAACCAAACAGTTCCCACGGGATCTTCAAAAACCTACATCCACGCGGACGAAGTCGCGAGCGTCAGCTAGTTCATACATATTTTTAAGTCCTCAGTGGCGCAGTGGCGCAGTTAGGTAGTCTTATTAGTGGGAGATCTCGGGTTCAATTCCCGGCAGGAGAAATTTGGTATTTTATACCTATAATTTCTAAATTTTCACTGGTCTAATCTGGTTTGGTCGGAAGGCTTCGGGTCGTGGCTAGTTACCACTCCACTGGCCTCCTTGTGCTAAGTACCTACCTATAAGAGTATAAAACCTAAGTAATTACCTACCTGCCAAATTTCATGATTCTAGGACAACGGGAAGTACCCTATAGGTTTTCTTCACAGACACGACGGACCGATAGACGGACACACAGACAGGTAGGTTCCTATGAGGGTTCCGTTTTTCGTTTTGAGGTAGTACGGAACCCTGAAAAGAGAGTTTTAAAAACAGACATCATCTAGACAGTTTACTACTAAGTAGGTAGGTACCTACCTATTCACTCGGCCAAAAAAGGTATCCATATAAACATGGAGTACTTAAAGCACAGCTCCTTAAAAGTTGAAATCGACAAACTAACCTAACTAGCAGTAAAGTACCAATTTTCTAGACTTCCATCAAAATGTGTCAACACTACCGTAGAACAATGGCTTGTTTGGATTATAAAAGCCGTTTGCAGGAAAAAGGTGACAATAGCATCCACGTTGCTCTTCTATACCTAACTAGGTATAGGTAAGCTATTCAAGACACTAGTTCTCTGTCCTAGAAACGGGTATACAAGTACCTATACCGATTAATATACCGATTTTTGTTATTCTTAGAAAGTTAGAATACCTATTGATTGCAAATGACGTATTTTTAGGGTTCCGTACCTCAAAAGGAAAAACGGAGACCTTATAGGATCACTTTGTTGTCTGTCTGTCTGTCCGTCCGTCCGTCGGGTCTGTCAAGAAAACCTATAGGGTACTTCCCGTTGACATAGAATCATGAAAGGCAGGTAGGTAGGTCTTATAGCACAAGTAAAGGAATAAATCTGAAAACCATGAATTTGTGGTAACATCATTAAAAAAATTAAAATGTGTTTAAATTTACAAAATAAGATAATTATACCAAGTGTGCTATCATTATGAAAGGGCTTTACCTGTACATTCTCAAACACATTTTTATTTATAATATTTTTTATATATCGTACAAAATGTTGAAAAAAAATACCCGAGTACGGAACCCTCGGTGCGCGAGTCCGACTCGCAATTGGCCGGTTTTTTTTAGATTAAAACTCTCGGATAAACTCTATGCGTTGTGATTTGTATCCTTCGCGTAGGGTTTGGGAGGAAATTCCAATAGTTCGTTAAAATTACTTAAACGACACCTGCTTTTTCTGAGTAACTAGGAAAAGACCGGAAATAATACAAGATAGGTAAACTAAATGGCACGGATAAAAAATCTCCACATTCGATCCCACATTTAGTTTCGAACTACTGCGATACATAGGCACCGTCTAACAGAATTATTCATCCAATTAAAACGCTCTTAGGAAATCAACCGATCGTTTATCAGTTAAAATGTAACGAGCGACTTAGCATACGGCCTAGTACTACGGGTACCTTCTTACTGTTGGAGATGATCTATAGTAAAATTGTGCGCCTTACTATAGTACTGTTATCAGTATAATCTATAGTCATATAAAATACTTGTCCTAACTGACTGACTAATCTGACAATGCGCAGCCATCACTATGGCTCCAGCGAATCATGCGCAGCCTGATTCGCTGGAGTTAGAAACTTCATATTTTGACAGTAGGTAGGTTCCCATTATGACGTAGGCGCTTCCAAATATACTATACTACTAATATACAAATTTTGGAAATTCTACTCCTATAATAGAGGACGAAGATTTGTATGTTTTTTTTTTACTTTTTTTTTTATTCATTATAGGCAAGCGCTTGACCACAATCACACCTGATGGAAAGTGATGATGTGGTCTAAGATGGGACGCGTTTACCTAGAAGGTGCCTATTCACTCTTGTTTTAAAGATACCCGGATTGTAATTGGTAGGAAACACAGATCGCGGAAGAGTATTCCAAACCTTAGCCATGCGTATGAGGAATGAAGACGCAAAACGATCTGTGATTTTTTCATTAATAAAATGAAGAATCACGTGTTTCAGGCTTTTTAGAAAAACTAACCCCAAGTAGAAAGCGGTAGAAAGTCGCTCGCGTCCGTAGGTGATAACCCTTTGTAGCCCTACACGTACTCCCCGGGTGGTGCTAAAGAGCGACAACGTCGAATATCAGGCGACGGTTAAACACCTGACTGCCCTGGTGCCAAGATCTTAGCCAGTGGAGGCTGCCACAAGCCTGGAGAGTATCTCCAAAAGAGTGAATTCACCAATCCGCACTAGCCAGCGTGGTGTCTCAAAGGCTATTAATCCCTCATGAAAGCACAATACAAAAGAAGGCCCCTAGTTCCCAGCAGTTCTGCTTGGCCTGGCCACGGCAGCAGCCAGAATACCAACAGAACAAGGGGTGCTAAGAATCCCTGGGTTCGATCCGGCTGCCAACCAACGATATACACGGCTACGTTTAATGTAAATACGTTACGAACAGACGACAGATTATTAGACCTAGAAAATAGTGTCTTAAATCGCATAAAATGGACTGTAATGGGACTTTCGGAGACGAGGAGACAAGGGGAAGATCTTCTGAGATTACAGTCCGGACACTTATTATTCTATAAGGGAAATGATACAAAATCAGAAGGAGGAGTAGGTATGATGGTGCATAGAGACTTCGCCGATAAACTTCAAAGTTTAAGAGGAATCTCACCAAGAGTAATATTTGGCATATTTAATATCAACAAGCTGACAAAAATAAAAATTGTGCAAGTGTATGCACCTACCAGCGCAAGTAGCTCCGAGGACATTGAAATGTTCTACGATGATGTTGAAAGGGCACTGCAAGAGACTCCATGCTTGTACACTGTTATAATGGGTGACCTTAATGCAAAGTTGGGCCAAAAAACATCTGTATTAGAACCGAACGTAGGAAAGTTTGGGCTGGGAAAGAGGAACGAGAGAGGGCAAATGTTGGCTGATTTCTTGGCAAAACATGACTTGTATGCAATGAACACCTTTTTTCCAAAAAGACCGTGCCGGAGATGGACCTGGCTGAGTCCGGATGGGCGTACAAAAAATCAAATCGACTATATCATCACCAACAAGAGGCACATATGTAAAGATGTCAATGTATTGAACTGCGTGAATATCGGCAGCGATCATAGGATAGTCAGAGCAGAAATCTCCTTTAATTTAAAGGCTGAACGTAGAAAACTTGCTACCAAAAAAGCGAAAAGATTGGATTACACGGTAATAGATTTAAATAGGGAAGAGTATCAAAATTGTGTTACCGAGCTCCTGAAAGAACACAAAACAAATGATGATGTAGACGAACTTAATAACCGACTGTCAACTTCAATCCAGGAAGCAGGAGAAAAATTTATGACCAACACTCGCGTGCGGGAGTCAATTCTAACGAAAGAAACTAAACGGCTCATTGACAAACGTAAAGAACTTCTCTCAAACCCCCAATCTACAGAAATTGGTATCATTAATAAGCAAGTAAAGACAGCGATAAGACGAGATCTGCGAAACCATACCCACAAAACAATAGTTGACACTATACAAAAATACCGGGGCCCAAAGGTGTTTAGAAGAAAGTTACGTAGCAGCGTGGCTCAAATATATAAACTAAAGATCGATGGTGGAAGAGAAACGACAGACCTGAAAGAGGTAATGAAGGAAGTATAGAACTTCTACTCTAACTTATATACTTCAAAGTGCGAAGAACCTAAGAGCCCACGTTCCGATCCTAGAGCAAAATTGACACGCCACTTTACGGAAGATCTGCCAGAAATAAGCTTATACGAAATAAAAGAAGCCTTACGACAAATGAAAAACCAAAAAGCACCTGGTGAAGACAATATACCAGTAGAACTCTTAAAAGCGGGTGGGACACCTGTATTAAAAGAGCTGCAACTTTTATTCAACACCGTACTCTTTGAAGGCATCACGCCCAAAAAGTGGAAGAATGCGATAGTAACACTAATATTTAAAAAAGGAGATAAAACTAATTTAGCAAATTATAGACCTATATCCATTCTACTGCACATATACAAAACATTTACGAAGGTGTTGACTAACAGACTTACTAATAAGCTCGATCATGCACAGCCAGTGGAACAGGCTGGATTCCGAAGCAAATTTTCTACTATAGACCACATATTTGCAGTAAGACAGCTAATAGAAAAGAGTGTGGAATACAATCAAGATCTGTGCTTAGCGTTTGTGGACTTTGAAAAAGCATTTGACTCCGTTGAGCACTGGGCAATATTTCACTCACTAAAAAGATGTTTGATTGACAACAGATATGTGGAAGTGCTAAGGGAAATATACAGGGGTGCCACAATTCAAGTGAGGCTTCATGAACTCTCTGAGCTAATCAGCATTCAACGAGGAATTCGACAGGGTGACACTATATCCCCAAAATTGTTTACTGCCGCTTTAGAAGACGTTTTTAAATTAATTGACTGGTCTGAAAACGGAGTGAACATTAATGGAAAAATGCTATCACATCTTCGTTTCGCTGATGACATCGTACTCTTCGCCAAACAACCGGAAGAACTGCGCACAATGCTCGAACAGCTACAAAATGCTTCTGCTGCTATTGGACTAAGAATGAATATAGGAAAAACAAAATTCATGTGTCGGAACACAGATATAGACCATATATCTATCCAAGGTCAGCAGATTGACAAGGTAAACGAGTACGTTTACTTGGGTCAAGTAGTGACCCTAGATAAGCAAAGCCAAATGAGAGAGGTGGAACGCCGAATCCAACTCGGGTGGGCTGCCTTCAGCAAACTATCCGACGTCCTAAAGAATAAGAAGATCCCCATCTATCTCAAGCGGCGTATGTTCGAGCAATGTGTGCTGCCAGTAATGACCTACGGTTCGGAAACGTGGACACTGACAAAACAAATAACATCCAAACTGCAAGTGGCACAGCGAGCAATGGAGCGGGCCATGCTGGGTATATCGCTCATTGACCGTGTGCCAAACGCCACAATCAGGAAAAGAACGAGACTAACTGATATTGTTTTGAAAGTGTCCAGGTTGAAGTGGAGATGGGCAGGGCATGTGTGTAGGACTACAGACGAGCGATGGACTCGTTTGCTGCTGGAATGGAGGCCACGCACCGGAAGGAGGAACGTTGGAAGACAGCCCTCCCGTTGGTCAGACGACATTACCAAGCTGGCGGGAAAGACTTGGAGGAGGCTCGCACAACACCGAGAGCAATGGCGTGCACGTGAGGAGGCCTATGTCCAACAATGGATTAACAAAGGCTAAGAAAGAAGAAGAACCCCAAGTACCGGAAACTTTTCCATTAGGTAATTTGTTAGTGTGGAACTATGGATTAAAAAAGCCCATGAACCCTAATGCTTAAGCAGGTTTAATTGAAAGAAATAGTTAGGTATGGTAACTTAATGGCACCATTAGGTAGGTACCTTGGACCTTTTTGCATCGTACCAGAATGTTTTGTAAGAAAATGTCTTGACTGAAGTTGATGGGAAGAATAACTAGGTCCTTTTACATCGTACCTACCGGAATTAAGAGGGCTTTCTCCGTCACTCGTTTCATACAATCGTAGTTCCAATTTCATTTGAATATTAAGCAACCAAAGTCCATGAAATTTTGCAGACATATTCTAGAAACTAATATCTATGTCTGTGGTTTTCCAGATTTCTGTTAAAATATTTGGTTTCAAAGTTACGAGGTCTTAAAAAATTTCATACAAATCTTTGAGCCCCTGTAATTTTAAAACTACATATTTTTAGATAAATCTAAAACACCACAGACACAGATATTAGTTTCTTAAATATGTCTGCAAAATTTCATGGACTTTGGTTGCTTAATATTCAAATGAAATTGGAACTACGATTGTATGAAACGAGTGACGGAAGAGCCCTGTTAACCGACTTTTTTAAGGGAAACCCTTTGTATCTGTGACCTTTAGCGAACCAGTACGATTCCATTATAATTGAATCATTCACTCGTTCAAGTGTCAGGAATAGATTGATATAAGGTACAATTTTCTAATCCCATATTATTATAGATAGGTTTAGATAATAATATAATTATTATATTGAATAGTGGCTAGCAATTATATCGAGAAGGTAAGGTATATCTTACCTATGTAGCTAAACTAGATTGATACTAACTGTTAGCTGTGAGTGAGATATTAAGCTGATTTATACGTCGTGAGTAACAGATAGGACAAAACTTCAAAAGTAAATAAGTCACCCGGTAAAAGGATACTCAGTTTTTTTTTCCAAAAAAAGAGTTTTTTTAACGGATGCGTGTTTTTGAACATAATTTTCAACTCACATTAGTGATTTTAATATGGGAAATTTTGGTATGAAGTTGGGATACCAAGAAAAAAAATCTAGGAGACTTTTTTGTGGTATATCAGAACGTGTAAGTGTAGGTATGCTTACGAGACAGTTTAAACCTAAAACAAATTTAAAAACCTATTTATCACCTTAATTTGGTTAGTAAAACATTGTGAAATAACCCGAACATTAAATGAATTGTCGTGTTAGTTTAGGAGGAACCATAAGTATGTATTTTTAACCCCCGACCCAAAAAGAGGGGTGTTATAAGTTTGACGTGCCTATCTGTGTATCTATATATCTGTCTGTGGCATCGTAGCTCCTAGACTATAGAACCGATTTTAATTTTGTTTTTTTTGTTTGAAAGGTGGCTCGATCGAGAGTGTTCTTAGCTATAATCCAAGAAAATCGGTTCAGCCGTTTAAAAGTTATCAGCTCTTTTCTAGTTACTGTAACCTTCACTTGTCGGGGGTGTTATAAATTTTTAATTTACACTTGTGTAATATGAAAAAGATTTCTGTTCAACAATGATGGATATTTTAGTAATAATGGATGATTATTAATTATAGCATATTATTAATTTTTGATAGTTTTCACTATGAACAACCGCTGTTCATAGCTGAAAAATGCATAATTTTCGTAAATGCTCATATTTCAATACAAAGATCTACCTAAAATCACTGGTTTAAAATAACTTGTGATTTATAATTCAAGTTCTGACTAAGACATGGTTTTATAAGGCTAGAAAACCTTGTGTTATGAATGTATCCATCTGCCGCTCTGCCATTTAAATAATAATCTATACTAATAAATAAAATTGGAGTGTCTGTCTGTAATCTATACTAATAAATAAAATTGGAGTGTCTGTCTGTAATTTCGAAATAACTACCTCATATTAAGCTCATATGGTTATTTGAACGATACCATAACTGAATCACACGTTTTTAAAATTTTTGTCTGTCTGTCTGTCTGTCTGTCTGTCTGTCTGTCTGTTTGAAAAGGCTAATCTTTGGAACGGCTGAACCGATTTTGACGGGACTTTCAGAGGCAAGTAGAGGATTGACCAGGGCGTAAAATAGGCTACTTTTTTAACCGACTTTTAAAAAGGGAGTTGTGTTTTTCTACCTATGTACACCGAAATCTCCGAGATTTCTGAACCGATTTGCGTCATTTCTTTTTTAATCGATAGAGGAACTTTGCGACATTGTTTCATAAAAAGTTTGGAGTCCAACTCCTCAATCCTGATGCTGCAGGGGATCTGACCAATCCACGCGGGCGAAGCTGCGGGCATCAGCTAGTATATTATATATCTCTTGGTTATCGTAAGAAAAGTCAGTTCGATTCTCGTCAGAATTACAACATTTTTCCACTTAAGTCCGCGACTGAGTTTATTAAAATGTATGTAAATTTGCGTGTAAGCTAAGCTAGGCAATACGCTCACAACTGTTTCCATTGATCATTAATAAAATCGTTTTAAGCTAACAATAAAATAAAAGTTTTGATTGACATTCATTCACTAATATATAATTTATTTTTCCTAGTTAGGTACTACCGTAAGAGATGGTTCCATTAAATAGTGTTTAAATCTTTACAGTTAATTTCACGAAACAAACATGTGAAATGAAACTATGAAATTGTTTGAAAATAAAAGATAATATAACCATACAACAACTAGGGAATATATTATTTATTCAAGAATTGAATAAACCTACGGTCTTCTTTTCCGAAAAAATTGTACTAAACAGATTTTTTTTAAATTTGATATAGGTAGATACCTAGGTATGGATTGTACTTAACAACATGCACATTGGGTTAAAGATTGCTTTACCTTCTCAACGGCCATAACTGAGAATAAAATCAAGATCTAGTAGCGTTCAATGATGAATTCATTATTTTCTTAGGCACAAATACAAAATATTTATTTTTCATTTTAACAACACGGTAATTTACCTATCGCACGAATCACAACCATCGACAGTTTTTTATATATTTTTTCAATCTAATCCGTCACGTCGTCACGTCGTCACGATATTTCAATGACAATGGAAACAGTCAACATCTTCATAACACATGCACCGTCCGTCCACGAAACAACATATTGCCTTTAAAATGGCATTGCGTAACCAGGCGCCAAGCCTTTTATATTCTTAAATATATATAAATATACCTATATGATGTACGATTCGCTGGAAAACTCTGTAGATAGATATACCTATTATTTATCAGTGATCAGCCATTGGTTGCGAAAGGCAGGTGGAAATTTTGAAAAAAATTCTCTATTTTTGCTTTTCCGGGATAAAAAGTTGCCGAAGTCAATTTCCGGGGTGTAAGAACTAGCTGTACCTTTCATATCAATGTATCTTTCAAATCGGTTAAACGGATAGACCCATAAGAATACCGTAGGCACTCTTTGATTTTCCGGGATTAAAAGTAGCCTATGTCCGTTCCCGGGATGTAAGTTACCTTTACCAAATTTCATTAAAATCGGTTCAGCGGTTGAGCTGTGAAAACGTAGCAGACAGACAGACACACTTTCGCATTTATAATATTAGTATGGATATGGATTGCGTGCCATTATTTATTGAAGTGAAAACTTCTTTAGGCGCGTCGGGCGATGTTGAGATGGTCAAAAATTCATGATTGCATCACCGACATGCTAATGTTAATAGTAGTTAAGTACTCGGAGTATGAAGATAGATTTAAAACTAAACTGTTGATGTTACAAGTGTAAATTAAAAATTTATAACACCCCCGACAAGTAAAGGTTACTGTAACTAGAAAAGAGCTGATAACTTTCAAACGGCTTAACCGATTTTCTTGGATTTTAGCTAAAAACACTCTCGATCAAGCCACCTTTCAAACAAAAAAAACTAAATTAAAATCGGTTTACTAGTTTAGGAGCTACGATGCCACAGACAGATTCACAGATACATACGTCAAACTTATAACACCCCTCTTTTTGGGTCGGGGGTTAAAAAGTGACATTTAGTTGCTTACAACGCACATAACTCCGTAAAGTTAAAAACACTCTATCTACTCTATTCATCATCATAATAGAAGAGAAGAAGAGAAAGAATTTTCTTCTCGACATATTTTTCTAATCATTCACAAACCTTAGCTATGGACTAATTGAGCTCATTTACTGTCGCGGCGTTTTACAATTAAAATAAGTCCTAGATGCATTTGAACTTTGTCTTTTTGGTAATATCTGGATCAACCCAATCGATATTAAATTGTTTTGTATCATTTAACTTGCCTTGTTAGTATGTGGTCAAATCATGTAACTTTTTTGATCAGTTCCCCCGACCGATCATGCGAAATTGGGTGCCATATGGCACCGCTAGGCTATAATGGGTTAAGTTAAAATTTGGAACACATCATCATCATCATCAGCCTGTGGCCGTCCACTGTTGGACATAGGCCTTCCCTAAAGAGCGCCTCCAAACCCGGTCCTCAGCCTTCCTCATCCAGCCACTTCCTGCCAGCCGCTTTATACATATCGTCGGTCCATCGTGCTGGAGGGCGTCCCACACTACGCTTGCTTTAACGCGGTCTCCACTCAAGGACTTTCCGGCTCCAACGGTCATCGCCTCTGCGACAGGCATGGCCTGCCCACTGCCACATCAGCTTCATTGCTGCGGATCTCCTCATTTCGGATTTTATCCCTCAGGGAAAGTCCTAACATAGCCCTCTCAATAGCTCGCTGAGCAACTTTGCATTTGTGGACAAGGCCGTGTGTCAGTGTCCACGTTTCAGCACCATAGGTGAGGACTGGAAGGAACACAAACCTATAGGTAATCTCGATGGCAATAAAGCAATATGGTGATCTCATGAAGGTGGTCTCATGGAACCGGGAAGTGATCATAACTTCTCAAGATAGCTCCGTTGTGTTTGGGCTCGTTGGATTTGGCTTGAAGACCTATATGATGTCCAAAATATCATGATAGAGTCGGCATTCTAACTGCTCAAGTATCCATAACTTTTTTTAAAGAATATTAACCATGATAATCATGACTAATACTCCCCTTTCCCCTCCAATTAAGCGCGTGCCAGGAGTGGGTATGACAACGGAAGTGAACCGCTGACCTTTCGGAATTCAGTCCGCTCCTCAACCGTTGAGCTATCGAGGCTCCTTAACAACCTCCATTGTATTCAGGCTTGTTGGATTTGTCTTGATATTCATTTTAATAAGGTAATTAATGGAAAGCGGCTATGACCCTCAGCAAAAAGGAATACGACACACTGAGCATTTTCTTTAAATTGCTTTGCTTATACAGTATCACATCAACGTTAATTTTCAAGAACCTAAACATGACTTGCAAAAGTTTAAAAAACTCCTGTAAGTAAAACTTTATTTGCCTAACGACTGAGATTAATAACCAATATAAGTTACTTGTCCAATATAAGTTAAGCAATGTCAGCATCGAAGTTGTTCAGGAATATAACTACCTCGGCCAGATTATAAAATTCGGTAGAAACAACTTCGACAAGGAGGCTGACAGAAGAATCCAGCTGGGCTGGGCAGCATTTTCAAAGCTACGTCAGGTCTTCGAATCGTCGATACCGCAAAGCCTTAAGACTAAGGTCTTCAATGAGTGTGTCCTACCTGTGATGACGTATGGAGCAGAAACGTGGACACTGACAGTTGGCCTCATCCACAAACTAAAAGTCGCTCAGCGCGCTATGGAGCGAGCTATGTTGGGTATTACTCTCAGGGATAAAATCCGGAACGAGGAAATTCGCAGGAGAACAAAAGCGACCGACATAGCTCAAAGGATTAGCAAGCTGAAGTGGCAATGGGCAGGCCATGTCTGTCGCAGAACCGACGGCCGTTGGGGCAGACGTGTTCTAGAGTGGAGACCGCGTACCGGTAAGCGCAGTGTGGGACGACCTCCAGCCCGCTGGACCGATGACCTGAAGAAGGTGGCGGGGAGCGGGTGGATGAGGAAGGCGGAGGACCGTGTTTGGTGGCGCGCTCTTGGAAAGGCCTATGTCCAGCAGTGGACGCTTACAGGCTGATGGATGGATGGATGGATAAGTTACTTAGCCTAGTTATATTTTGTCAAAATTGGATGGTATTTTCTGACAAATACCAATGTTGCTAATAAACTTATTGACGGATTTTTTGAAATAAAAATAGCGAGTGAACGAGTAGGCGGGGCACCTGATGTTAAGTGATTACCACCGCCCATGAAACACATGCAGGACCAGAGGATTTGCCAATGCGTTGCCAGCCTTACAGATAAATCGATTAATTTATTATTATTAGGTATATAAAATTTCGGCCGTAAATTGAACCAATCAAGAATATAACGGCTAATTTAGAAAAATAGCTAGATAAATTCACATTATACCTAAAGCATTCTAATTGTAGCTTTATCTCCGTAGGTATATATTTTTGGAGGCCACAGATATGTATTTAACAATTACTAGAAAACAAGAGGCATTTATTAAGAGGTCTTACCCTGTGATAAAAGCAAGTGACGACAACGCTTTTTTCTATAAAAACAACTCCTACATTCAAATTTAGGTAAAACAAGGATTTTAAAACGATTCGTACGTAACGAGTCATAGGTAGCATTACTGATTAAATAACCAGTTATTTTATTAATAAAATTTCCCGCCAAAATAATCAAGTAAACGCGACTAAAACCTCGCATAAAAAACTGAAAAAAATTAACATTCGACCTGAAAAAAATTTAACATTCAGCAACTTTTATGCGCATGCGCTTATGTTGGGATAAATGTAAAGTTTTGGAAGTAAAAAATTGTAACTGGGAAGTGATTTTTAAAGTAAGTAAATAATAACATAAAAGATTTTTTTTTTAACTGTATTATCAAAAGGTGACATGCAGAAGACTCTAGTTACCAGAGGAAGTGTAGAGTTTCATTAGAAAAAATTAACAGACCGTAGTGAAAAATGTTTGAACAAATGTTTTCTACACTCTAAAGAGTAAAGTAAAATACGATGTATTCTATGAGATATTTCATAATTATGAACATACACCGTATTTTATCCCTAAAGATATATTATAAATATAAGACGTGAATGTTAAAAAATATGGTACTAGTATCAAATGATACACGAACTTACTCTAAACTTTCGTATAACCTTCTCTTAAAACTCCTTACTTTATTTAGTAAGAAACTACAATAATCTATTATTAAGTAGAGTTAGGAAACTCTGATTAATTGCATTTAAACTTTAGAATGAATCGACTTCTAAAACTACAAGACATAAAAGTAAAGTTTAGAAAAGTACGTTAAAGATGTACAAGTAGACATTATAAAACACTCAACTGACCTTAGTCCTGTCCAACGCGTTAAAAAAAGTCCAAATAGCTCACATAACAATAAACTTTATAGTCTGTGGTTATCGAGAAATGGCATGTCCGCATTTACGCGCCAATCTTTTTATCGCTAAACACTTATTTTTTAACCTATTACATTTTTCTAATTTCACGGTTTAGAACGATGAAGTTTTATTTCAATTTTTTTCGTTTCCCGCCTAAGCCACGTCAGTTCACTTTTAAATCGGCAATCTGTGATCACATTTCGACCATCGAACGGGGTATTTCGGAGATGGCCGGCGCGTTCCCTATTTCACTTTGGAATTTCAGTATGAAATTTTCGAAAATCGCCGGTGCGTTTTCATTGTTAGCCGTAGTGTTGCGCGCAAGCACTTTCAACACATTATGATCTAACACTGGCCGAGTCTCGATTGCTGAACATACTTATTCTAAGTCAACTTACATTCGTTCATATTTGCCTGCGGGGCGTAGGGCTGTGCTAGGACGAGAGCCCCACTTCCTTGCATCGGTTTTGCATACCTCATGATGCTTTAGCGATCGACTTAATGTTATTTTTAGCATCGATACCAACTTGTTCTAACCGTTTTATGGTAATGTTAGGCTCTGTGGTCTCTCATTAAGCTCGTTAGCCTATTTTTTTCTTCCACTTCTTACACACAACGAAAAAAAAACAGAAATGGTTCAGTATAATTCAGATAAATTCATAATTGACGTTAATATTTATACAATAAAAACAAAATATTTATAGAAAAATGTATAGTTATTCAAAATTATTTTAGAAAATAGATAAATAAAACCAGATAGGTTGTCCAACCCTAGATTTGGCGTAGTACAAGAAACGTCTTGCATATAATAATATGTTTTAGCCTATATCGAACGCTTACAGGCAAGAGGGCAGCGCGCGCGCACACTAAGCTTAAAATCTTTAAACTAGTTTTATTGAACATTGTAGTTTAAATTGAAAATTAGAAATCTTTTGGGAAATGTTGTATAAAGTCCACGTAACTGTTCATGGTAAAACTATAGTGAAGAAAATTTGTAGTTTGCAATTAATTAACGTTGGCTAGGATAAGTAAGTCTAAGTTCAATTCCGCATTAGCTTAGTCAGGCTAATAATGTTTTATACGTAGGTATACCTATAGGAAACTAAGCTAACTACAAAATAGACAAATAAAACTATGTTTTAAAGGCTTAAAAATATAATGGATGTAAAAATAAATTGGAAAGATATACTTTTCATTGTATACAGTACAAACACTAGTAGCTTAATCAATAGAAACTTTTAGCAGAAAAGTAATTTCTAAACGCAAGCTAAGAATGACTCTACCACAACTTCAAAATAATGATTCCACTAAGGAATCCCATCAGGAATCAAGTAAGTACCCATTCACATCAAGACACATCGTAAATTGTTAAAAAAAAAAGGCATAATCGATAAAACATAAAATCCAAAAATCTTTCAAAACTACAACAAAATCTTCACAAAATACAACACAACTAGCCTAAGGTCCCTGAAAAATCATGACTAACCTCTAAACTTCATACAAAAAAAATCTAACGATGCAATAGATGCACATCACTATTCTATTCCGATGCAAGACGCAACACTATTAGTTGTATGCACCGTGCATTGGCCTGTACTGCCGCATTCGTTCCTAAAGTGGAAGAACATCCTAACAGTGTTATAAAAATCAACGCAAAAACGACTATAATTCGAAGTTGCTAAGAATTATTTTCGTGTGGTGTTATTAGTGGGGTTAAGTTGGGATGCCTAACAAGTTTTTTAGAAGCTAGTTCTTATACTTATTTCACTATGAATTTTAGCTATAGCATTACGTATAGAAAGAAATGCTTGGCTTGTCTGTAGGCGTAGGTTTCTAGGACGCAACTGGTAGAAATCTTCGCTGTATAGCGGTATAATTATTATTAGGATAGGATTGTGAAAGGAGTTCCTGTGGTGGTTTAGAATTTATTTTGTCTGTTCTTTATATTTTGTTGGTTCTTATTTTATATTCTCAATAGTCTTCAGTGTCTAGTTTCGTAACGTTATGTAAGTCCTTGTACTCAATTTTGATGTGTGCAATATTTATTTCATGTAAGCGTCTTCGCTTAGGGTTTCCTTGTTTTTTTTTCTTTCTGGAATGGCAAAGAGCAAAAATTAAACAGCTTCGTCAGCTGCAAATTCCGTATTAGCCCGCTTCCGTCTTCGACTGTATCATCAGTCATCACTTAGGTACCTACTACTTCTATTCTTCTTTTATTTTTAACCCCCGACCCACAAAGAGGGGTGTTATAAGTTTGACGTGTGTATCTGAGTATCTATCTGTGGCATCGTAGCTCCTGAACTAATGAACCGATTTTAATTTAGTTTTATTTTGTTTCAAAGGTGGCTTGATCGAGAGTGTTCTTAGCTATAATCCAAGAAAATCGATTCAGCCGTTTGAAAGTTATCAGCTCTTTTCTAGTTACTGTTACCTTCACTTGTCGGGGGTGTTATAAATTTTTAATTTACACTTGTCATAATACTGATACAGGTACTGAAGTATAGGCCATGTTGAAATATCATAATTAAGTTATTAAGTACGATTTTGAAAATATTCGTCCACCATTATAAAGGGTTGTATTTTTATTTCGTTTAGTGTTCAATAAGTTTATAAATGTGTTTAAATTAAGCAGGTTGGATAGATATTCTATAACCATGTTTCACTCGAGCCTATCAATTAATAGCGAAAGTTTCATTAAATACCTACCTACTAACTTTCTAATCACTCGGGTTTTATACGCACTTAGTTAAGTGTTAAGATTAGGCGTAAAATTAAATAGACATTTTCCATGTTCAAAATTGTGTCTCTCTTTTTACCCGACTACGGCAGAGCCAAAAGGAAAGGTTATGATTTTAGCAGTTTTCTTATGTAGGTTTGTATTTGTATTTTGTAGCACCTAAACTACTGAGCCGATTTGATGAATGAGAAATCAATTGATTCGTTATTACGGTTATTACATTTTATACGAAAAAAACCCGGCCAAGAGCGAGTCAGACTCGCGCACTGAGGGTTCCGTAGTCGGGTATTTTTTCCAACATTTTACACGATAAATCGAAAACTATTATACATAAAAATAAATAAAAATCTGTTTTAGGATGTACAGGTAAAGCCCTTTCATATGATACCCCACTTGGTATAGTTATCTTATTTTGAAAATTGAAACACATTTAAATTTTTTTTTTTAATGATGTAACCACAAATTCGCGGTTTTCAGATTTATTCCTGTACTTTTGCTATAAGACCTACCTACCTACCAAATTTAATGATTCTAGGTCAACGGGAAGTACCCTATAGGTTTCTTGACAGACACGACGGACGGACGAACGGACGGACGGACAGACAGGCAACAAAGTGATCCTATAAGGGTTCCGTTTCTCCTTTTGAAGTACGGAACCCTAAAAATATCGACCTGACGTATAATAGCTATATTCCTGACCTCTAATCATCATCATCATCATTATCACCATCTTGATGATGTAATGGAATGACTCTACCTAAGATGATTCTCTGCGGGCGAAGGCGTGGATAAAATCTAGCAAAATCCTACTTAATAGTTAAGTTAAATTCAATTTTAAATTGAATTATTGCAAAGTTAATACTAAACTTAAATTATAGTCAATCTTAATGGTTAACAAGAAATATACCAAATATCATTAACACCATTACATGTCATACAATTATTTAAATTTAATTTTGTAACATCAAAGACCAAGACGTTGTTTTTTTGTAAAAGAAACTGTTTGATTTATCTGTGACTTTATCTAACAGAATTTTAATTTATTCTACTTCAAAAAAAGGCATTTTTAACAAAATTAGTTTTTCGTAGAAAAAAACTAGATAATAATCAATAATATTTGAAATATAAGGTTCTGGTTATTCATTTTAATTAATTAAGTATGTGAAAAATAAACGAAAATCATGACTTTTTATTTAATTATTCTCTTTAATAATAAATGTGTGTTCTAGCTCCATTAACAACCCCTATACAAAACATCACATAATTTTATTAATACAGTCCAAGACCCTTTTTAGGTATAATATACTCGTAGGTAAATACATAGATAACTAAAATTTAACAAACAGACAGACACTTTCAATTTATAATAACTGTTCGTATGGATGTGGCTATTCATTTACAAGTAAATAGAAAAAGCAAAATGGACATGAAATTCATTATTTCACATTTGCCAATTATTCGAGTGGCGAGTTGTTTAGATGGTGGTCGGGGTCACTTGTAAGCGCCCCGAGGCAAAGCGACGTAAGTCATGAATACCGATTTATTACGGCTTGGAAAATTTAAAATTACATACCATAAAGTGTTCGTGTAACTTTTATGAAATAAATAAATCTTTATTTCAGACATTTTACAGTCCATAACCTATACTAATACTATAAATGGGAAAGTGTATCTGTTTGTCTGTTTACATAAACACTAGATTTTAATGGTCCATCCGTTTAACCGATTTTGACAAATAAAGGCACAGAAATAGCTTACATCCCGGGAATAGACACAGGCCACTTTTTATTTTTGGGAAATCGCCTGGAAAGCAAAGTGGGCATGAATGAACCAATAATTCGAGTGGCGAGTTATTTAGATGGTGGTCGGAGTTACTTGTAAACGCCCCGAGGCAAAGCGGCATAAGTTATGAATACCGATTTATTACGGCTTGGAAAATTTTAAATTACATAACTCCAAATGCTTATGTAAAGTCCATAAAATGAATGTCTTTATTTCACAGATCGGACAATAATTTAGAATCACAATAATATTATAAATACAAAAGCGTGCTTGTCTGCCTGTCTCCTAGCTTTTCATTGCCCATCCGTTCAGCAAATTTTGACTTCATTTGGTACAAAGAAATTGTGCATTCCAGACAAGGATATAGTCTTTTTTGTCCGCGAAAATCAAAAAGTTCCCATGGAATTTAAAAAACCTATGACAACGTTGCAGACATAATCTTTTTGGCAAACAATAGCTCACGTTCTAGAGACAAACGTAGCTTACTTTTCCCAGCAAATTAATGAGTTCCTGTGGGATTTCTAAAAAAACCTATATCCACACAGATAAACTAGATAACGCGGGTGTCATCTAGTATTTTAATCATTTTTGAAATATATTTTATTTTGCCTTAGGTAGGTTTATCTCGGATGGTACCGCACGCACGGCAGCTAACGGCTAATGTGGTAAGATAGAGGAATGCCGGCGATCCTAGCGCGCCGCGATATTACTAATTACTATTATGTTACTTATAAATAAAACTTACTGTGATCATTCTATTTATAAACTTTTACAAAGTTTTAGTACTTTTTAGGGTTAGGTACCTCAAAAGGAAAAACGGAACCCTTATAAGATCACTTTGTTGTCTATCTGTCTGTCCGTCCATCCGTCCGTCGTATCTGTCAAGAAACCCTATAGGGTACTTCGCGTTGTTCTAGAATCATTAAATTTGGCAGGTAGGTAAGTCTTATAGCACTGGTAAAGGAATGAATCTGAAAACCGTGAATTTGTAGTTACATCACCGAAAAAAAAATTAAAATGGGTTTCAATTTTCAAAGTAAGACAACTATACCAAGTGGGGTGTCATAATATAAAAGGGCTTTACTTGTAGGTAAGGTACATTTTGAAACAGATTTTTATTTATTTTTAAGCATAATAGTTTTTGATTTATAAACATAAACAATTTTTAACCCCCGATCCAAAAAGAGGGGTGTTATAAGTTTGACGTGTGTATCTGTGTACCTATCTGTCTGTGGCATCGTAGTTCTAAGCTAATGAACCGATTTTAATTTGGTTTTTTTTTGTTTGAAAGGTGGCTTGATCGAGAGTATTCTTAGATATAATCCAAGAAAATCGGTTCAGCCGTTTGAAAGTTATCAGCTCTTTTCTAGTTACTGTATGTAACCTTTACCTGTCGGGGGTGATATAAATTTTTAATTTACACTTGTACGACGTATCCTGAGACGGAACGTATAAGTCTTGTAAACGTATAGTAGGTATAGGTACCTATCTACTTCATGATTATAATTGGATTCTACATGACATTGTACGGGAACGCAAATTGCATGGCGGTATAACTTTGCCGGGTTACCTATTTGCCACTGCTGAAACATCCCTAGTCAAATGAGCAAGAAGTCCTATGTATAGAACACACGCAAACATACAAATAATCAAGAAGTCCTATGTGTAGTACATAGGACTTCTTGCTTGGTCGATTTTGTTAACCGACTTCAAAAAAGGAGGAGGTTCTCAATTCGTCGGAATCTTTTTTTTAAATTTTTTATGTATTTTCCCCGATTACTCAAAGACGCGGACCGATTTGGATATTTTTTTTTTGAAAGTTTGTGACTCCACATTAGCACCTTCTTTTTTAAAAGTCGGTTAAAAAGCTCATAAATATCCTGGAGGCAAAGATTTCCTCGGGTATTATGCAAAAATGAGATTTACAGAATATCCGTGGTGGATGTATCGTTAGAGCGCCGCGTGGGTCGCATTTACTTGTTTTGCGTCTCGGAATGCGCTGTTTGCGGCCGCGAAGAATGCATGGTAAAAACCTAGTGTCAGCCACGATATGCCGCTGTGGGGAGTAGGCTCTACTTTCTATCGTCGATTGTCACTCGTTTCGACCAAAAGACGTCTGCAGTTGGGCATATCTGGGCCATATTTTGCGACACGATAGGTACCGCCTGCTGCAGACCATTATGATGGGTAAAATAACTGGAAAAAGAGGGGTACGAAGAAGGAAGAAGTCATGGCTACGTAGCATAACGGAGTGGCATAAAAACAGTTGGAGAACTATTCCGCCTAGCCATGTACAAGGAGAAGTTTAAACAACTGACTGCTGATCTTCAGTAATGGAGAGGCACATAAAGAAGAAGAGTTGGGCATAGGTCACTTACAAGCTTTGAAGCAAATCAGTACCTAAGTACCTTATAGAAGGACAATCACAACCCATATTATGAATGCGAAAATGTGTTTGATTGTTTATTGATTTGTCTTTTAATCACGTTGCAACGGAGTAATAGATTAACGTGTTTTTGCATGGGTATAGTTAAAGACCTGGAGGGCTACTTTTTTTTGGAAAATCAAAGAGTTTTCACAGGATTTTCAAAAATCATAAATGTCTTAGAGGCAAAGATTTCCTTCGGAGTACCTAAGTTCTTGCATAGTAATGGAAAAATGAGATTTACAGAACATCCGTGGTGGATGTATCGTTAGAGTCTGAGTTTTGCATAGAAGGACAATCACAGGAACGTCAAATAAGTTAAATAAACTTGTAGGCATAAGTGCTTCCCTGTCCCCTTTTTCTTTATTTTTCTCTTTACTAGTCTTTTTCTCTTAAAGGGATATTTTTAGTATTTTCTAGGATGCAAGTTATCTTTGTGAAACGTCAAAATTGGTTAAACGAATGTTCTGTGAAAAGATAACAGGCAGACTGACAGACATAAAATTTTTGTATGGATAAATAAATAATAAGGTAGAGCATAGTTCCCATCGGATACTTCCCTGAACTGGCATAGCGTCAATTTTCTAACACCATTAAGTACATATGTTTTTGTTTAAGAAAAATGCGTCTTATTACATTACGCCGCGCGCATCGTGTTTTGCGCATTTGTAATGATCGAGAGATGCGATCGTGCGCCTTGGTTTCACGGTGACTCTGTGACTGCGAGAGGTTCCGGGTTCAAATACATGCATACTTTGCAATTGTGCATTGTAAGGTCTACATCTCCTGAGGATACTCCGGTGTTAGAGCAAAACGTGCGTCGAGTGTGTTCTGGTGGATTTGTGTGGTGGTACTTGGTGCTTGCTTGGTGGCTGGCTTTTCCCACATACTTAGCTGTGGGAGGACGGTTGGTGCATGTTGCATGCTGCATGTGTAGTAAATTGGGCTTTTGATTCTTTGTATATCATAGACTTCCGCAAAATAACGCCTGCTTCTATAAAATATTTCAAATACATGCGTTTTACATTGCATCAACTCTGAAAGATGTATCAGACTCCTGGTAAATTTACAAATTCGTATTTTTATCATTCACTATAGAGGATGCCCGCGACATCATCCGCCTAGATTTAGGTTTTTAAAGATCCCGTGGGATTTGTTTGATTTTCCGGGATAAAAGTTGCCTATATCAATCACAGGGACGGTACGAAATTTCATACAAATCGATTAAGCGGATAGGTATTTCGGAATCCCGTGAGAACTCTTTGATTTTCCGGGATAAAAAATAGCCTATGTCCGTCCCCGGGATATAAGCAAACCCTTTACCAAATTTCGTCAGAATCGGTTAAACTATTGGGCCGTGAAAAGGAAGCAGAAAAACAGAAAGACACACTTTCGCATTTGTTATATAAGTATGGATTAGGTATCAAGATCAACCCATCGCCAGCCCACTACTGAGCATGGGTCTCGTCTCAGTATAAGGGTGTAGGCCATAGTCTGCCACGCTTGCCCAGTGCGAATAAGCATTTATGGGGAACTCTCAGACATACGATTTTCTCACTATATTTTTATTCAGCGTTGAAGCAAGCGAGCAACGAAAAGTTCGAGGTGCGTGCCCGGGATTGAACCCCCGACCTTCCAAGTAGTCCGAAGTTTTAACCACTACGCTATCTTCACCGCTTATCAATTTACATCCTTCCTAAATTTTAATATTTATTAATATAATATCAAAGTGTGGATGTTTGTTACTTTTCACGTCAAACGACTGAACCTGTTTGGCTTTTTGGAATTGAGATAGCTTAAATAAGTTTAATTAACCGACTTCCAAAAAAGGAGGAGGTTCTCAATTCGTCGGGATCTTTTTTTTTTTTTTATGTATGTTCCCCGATTACTCAAAGACCCCTGGACCGATTTGGAATTTTTTTTTTTTGTTTGAAAGGGTATACTGTGCAGGTGGTCCCATATAAATTTGGTGAAGATCTGATGAATATCTTCGGAGATGGAGAACAGAACTCCTCAATGGATAATTGCTCGCGATCACTGTAATAGCTTAGTAAACAGTAGGGTTTTAACTGGGCATAGCATATTATAGTACAGTGGGGTCACTAAAAATTGTGAAATAAAAAAAAATTCAAAAGAAAAAAAAACAGACTTCAAAAACCAAAAACACTAAAAAGTAGAAAATAATTTTTGTTTAGCTACACATGTAATGTACCTCTAGGTATGAAGTCAGGCGAGCTTCACTCCTGGATTTCTAATTTTGTTATAATATGCTTGCTCGACTTCATACCTAGGTACATTACATGTGTAGCTAAACAAAAATTATTTTCAACTTTTTAGTGTTTTTGGTTTTTGAAGTCGGTTTTATTTTTCTTTTGAAATTTTTTAATATATAAGCTACTTTTTATACGCGAAAATTAAAGAGTTCCCGAAAAAAAAACTGGGACAATATAAATAACCTTCTGGGTTTACCTCCCAACCATGTAGGTTGGTTGGTACGTTTTTTTTTTTTTAATTTCGGCTTTTTTACATGTTGCTATTTAAACTGCAACATCCCTAACGACAATGACTTATACCTACTAATATTCTAATGTAATCTAAACTTAAACCTAATTTTTTTTAAAGGTCCCCAGCTGGTCATCTTCTATCGTTGCATCCTCTACGGTTGGTAGGTAGAGATAATCTATTATACTTGTGTAAGTATATATCGAACTATGGGTGAATATTAGCTATAGATCAGGGTGTGAGCTGTGGGTGTATTAATACCCTATCACAACACCTAGGGTGCTAAGCTGGCTAGGTATTGTACCTATATTGCTACATACCCTTTACATTTTAAAATGTCATATGTGGGTGTGAAGCTTACAACATACTTAGTTATTATTGATGATAAAATTTCTAAGTAAATCACATCATATTATAAATGCGAAAGTGTGTTTGTTTGTTGGTTTGTTGGTTGGTCCTTTAATCACGCCGAAAAGAAGTAACAGATCGACGTGATTTTTACACTTTTTACATAGGTGTAAAAGCCCTTAAATAGATAAAGGAGAGAAAAAAAGATTTTTAAAAAGGTAGGGTTTATTAAAACATAAAAGCGCCTATTAAAATCTTACTTAATTTTCTTATTCTTCTACTCTGTTTAAACTATTAATACGCAATGAAACTTTTCGCCTTAAAAGATTTCTTCAGTTCGGTTGAGAAACAAAGACTTGATTGGATCTTCTCATTTCCTTGCTAAGTAGCGGATGCCTCTGCTTGCGATGATCATTATACAAGTGTAAATTAAAAATTTATAACACCCCCGACAAGTGAAGGCATCTTGACAGCTTGACATAAATTTGTCAATTGACATAATATTAAGAACCTAACGGTTATCTAACCTTCTTTTCTACAAGAAAACTAGAAAAGAGCTGATAACTCTTAAACGGCTAAACCAATTTTTTTGGATTATAGCTAAGAACACTCTCGATCGAGCCACCTTTCAAACAAAAAAAAGTAAATTAAAATCGGTTCATTCGTTTAGGCGCTACGATGCCACAGACAGATACACAGATACACAGATACACACGTCAAACTTATAACACCCCTCTTTTTGGGTCGGGGGTTAAAAAAGAGTCAATTCATCATTTATTTTAATGTCATGCAACGTTATAATAAAGTAGCCGTAGAAGATATTATGCATTACCGAGATATTATCCCTAATACCTAATGCAATTTTATGAAATAATGTGAAATATCTCATTGTTCAAGAAGGTGGACGAAATCCCAAGGGTAAACTAAATAACACTAATTCAATTAAAATCCAATTGCCTTCAGGACCCAAATAGTTTGAAGATAAGTACTAATTTGAATTAATGTAGCTAAAAAAGAAAGAAAAAAGAAAAATACAACATTTTATTCCCTTCTTATGTGGTAATCATTATAAAATGACTCCAGCAAACGACGCGGCGTGCGATTATAAGAAGCCGTAGACAGTTTTATGCATAAGTGAGACATTATTAAAATAAATAATGATTTTAATGAACAACCAATTACAACGTCCGCTTAAAATTGGAAAGCTACGTGTACATGTTCGTACATATAAAATTTAAAACCGTTTTAATGAAAACCCATCAATGTTCCGCTAAAGCCCGTCCATAAATTCCGAGCACGCAGGCGGGGCCGATAGAATTTAATACAAAATCCGCTGAAATCCGCCATATTGATATATACATTTTTTCCCCCACCACCCCCTGCCTACATAATTGAGCGTTGTGAAAACTATCACATTGGTAAATGACGCTCCCCCTTCCTCCCGCAGTTTTCCGACTACCCGCAATCAATAATTTGGCTGGGCAATGACTGCGATGACTTAGGCATGCGCAGTGCAGCCCGCCCGAGTCATCGGCAAAACCTGAACTTGACTTGACGAAAACGAAAGTTAGAGGCGAATGTTTCTATGCCATTCTTGGCATTGGATACGCATGAGGTGCCACCTAACGTAAAGCTAGACACTATTTTGAAAACAAATTTCACGACGTTCGTTACACGCCGGCCTTTTGGACACGCCTTAAAAATTTTGCTGATCATGAAAAACATATTATCAACGATGACAAAAACGCATTATTTAATGATCTCATAGGTAACTTTTTCGTGAAAGATGAATTTGATGCTGAAAAAGATTCCGATGTAAATGTATTCTTTAATGTACGTGACGAATAAATTGTTAGTGACGCTTAAGTAGGAACACGTGAGAGCGAGCGAGATAGCAAATTCGGCGACGATTGTGAACCGAACATTTATGGGAGGCTTAAAAATGGAGATCGCAGTTACAAATATGGACGAACATATAAAATTATGCCGCATACGCTGAAAACATACAATTTGGACTAAGAAAATCAAGTTTTATAGCAAATTTTGTCCGTAGCGTAAGTAGTATGACGTTCTTTTAAATCTGTTCTGCCATCATTGGACATTTTGTGATACCAAGAGTACCCCACATTTGCGTTATACTTACTACTTACTCTATAGACTAAAATAATGCATTTTTAGTACTTACCTTTAGTAGAATCTTAAGAAGCTTAATGTCTTGCTGGATTTTGTAGTTGTCTGTTCTGTTATTCAATCTCCGTGTCAAATTCTGTGATCTATCTATCTTCTTTATCCTGTTTACAATATTTTGGAGTTCTAAGTTCTCTTCTCTTGTATTGTCTTCTTTTATAGTATCTGTGTTTATTGTATAGTCCTTGCTTATTTTTAAGCCCGTTCAATTTTATACATATTCATATAAAACATTACAGGTATAGAAATAACAAAACATTTAACTAAGTCTTAACTTTAATTTACTTTTAATTTTGTACTATTAAAGAAATCTAGAAGTCATTTCAACAGGTAGGTAAACTTGGTAAATTTAGATTTTTTTTGTAACGTTTTGGCGTAATTTTATCTTACCTTTTTTACTATTAATTTAAGGCCAATTTAAGGCACGAGTTTTTTTATTTTCTTTGCTTGTTTGTTTTCACCTCCCATATAATCTGGAGCGGTAGATGAAATTGGTCGAAACTTTTCCAAAATTTATTTGCCAAAAGTCTCAAATATCACTTAGCCTTATGTTTAAGTCCAGAGTCACTAGATTACTTTCACTATATATATATGGAGAGTCTGCTTATAAAAATCAATATAACTCAATCGAAAAGTTCCAAAAATAACCAGTGTTGTTTAAATGTACTTAAAAAACTTAAATTCTTAAATTCTCTTTTCTATTGTTTCCTTGTAATAACGGTTGATATAAACGTAAAACTTGTTCTATTGCGAAAAAACGTGTTTCTTTATCGTCAAATGGCGGTGGCTGTTATTTGTTTATCCTAAATTTCCTTTTGCTATAAAATCTTGGATATCTTCAGCTTCTTGCGCATTTAACTTAGTTGTTTTTCCATCTGTAGTGCCACTGTCTTCTGCGTGGCCTTCCCATGGATCTTCTCCTCCTTCTTCTTCTTATGTTTGTTCTCGGCCGTTCCTCCCGGATGGTCGTAGATGTTCCGATGTTACATTAGCCCTTGCACGACGAATCCGAGCCGAACTGCCTCTCAGTTGCCTTAACACTAATTTTACAGTTTACAGAAAATTAAACCGGTGTTCCGATCTATTGCTAAAAGTTCAAGTGTTGCTGAATACTATTGGTTAATCGATCACTTAAAATCTAGGATGATTATGTGAAAAAACTGAATATTGTCTATTGCATAAAACTATCTCTTGAATGTGTCAGCGGGCGGCAGCGATGACTCTAACGCATGCGCGATATATTTTCGAAATTTTTGTTAAAACCAAAAGATTGGTATATTTTAAATTTTCGATTTTTTTTTTGTTTTTAGGCCGTTTGAATTTTTTTTGATTAATTTTTTGAGGTTTTTTTTGGTGCGTTGAGTTGTTGCGCGTTGCGTAGGTGGTAAGCACGCGTCGTCATCAGCCTCGCTGGCTACACTGATGTTGGCAGCTTGCATCGCTGCTGCAACGGCCCCGGCAGGAGGTTGGGGGCCACCTGCCCCCCCTGGAGCGCCCCATCCCGGCCTCGCGCGTCCACCTCGGAATCATCAAATAATGATTTTGTGTGTTTATTATAAAACTCCACATATATATACGGGCGTGGGCTCTAGCAGAACCGCCCGAGGAATTCAATTTACAAATTACAGCCTCCATCTATGTGTGCATTTTGCGCGGACGTTTAGAATAAACTATTTGCTTGTTATTAATATCAACTGAGGCGTTATCAACACGCGATCAATACCGCGAATTTTGTGTACATAAAGATTATATACAAAATGGCCAGGCCAGCTCCGAATTATATAATATAAAGGCCGCCATTTTATCGAAATTGCTATAAGTTAATGTTACGGTGCCACCTATAAGGATTTACCAGCCTTATTAACGCAATGGGTAGGTACTTACTTAATTTTACTCATTACTACCCCCTACTTCACTCGCGCTATTCTAATGAGGATTCGAATTGGTACTTTCCTGGTGATTTCTAACTGCTGCGCTTGCGAGAAGTATAGCGCAGGTTTCAGAGACAATTTGTGTCTTCTCTACTTTTGCTTAGAGGCTATTTTCCAAAATCTACACTTTGGTTGTACGGTGTGCATTGTGTGCATGGTTTATAACTAACCTAGCCCAACAGTAGTGTACTCATTTGATTCGAGGAGATTGACCTGAAAAGCAGAGCGGCTACAAGATTAATTTTCATTGCACGCTACACCACTTCAAATCCTTGTGACTTTGTGGTTAGATCGGTTAGGTCCGCGCAAATTTTTCTTTAACAACCAAGCTAATAACATTTGAGTTTTCTATAAATGCATTTATTAGTAAAGAGAAACGTACGTACGTACGTAACCTATGATATAAAATCATGCGTGATTTTCCAAAGCCTAGAATGGCGCAGAATGGTGTTTAAAAAAGATTTTGCAGGTTATCCAGCAGTTGTTTATTTATCATTTAGTTTCAATAACGGTCAGGAAGTGAAATGAAATCTAAACCTTGACGGTTCAAATCCTATCACTATTGTCAAACCCAGGTCAGGTCAGTTCAAGGTAGGAACCTTACGCTGAGTTGGAAAGGAAAGTAGAGTAAGTCATGTATAAATATATAAATAATTGTTGTTAAAAAATAATCTACAGCTATTAAAAGTTTCATTAGTTTATGGCGAGGAAGGGTTCTCCTAGGACTACATTTAACTTATAATTTAGAAAATAAGATCTGTTTGGGAGACCACGGTTGCGAGATACGACTGGAAATAACGAGTGTTATTAAGATTTACTAATCAATATTGACACTAAAAAAAAGAAGCCAAATGGCACTTTTTTAAATTACAACTTTGTCGCCTCTGTCACTAATATAACACTTACATATCTATGGGTTGATGAGTCGCCGAATCCACCAATAGATCGTAATTGGAAGTTATAGAGTTCAATTCTGTGTAACTATTTGAGCTGTTTTACGTAAGTTCTTCATCTATGGTTATTAACCCCCTACCCAAAAAGAGGGGTGTTATAAGTTTGACGTGTGTATCTGTGTATCGGTGTATCTGTGTATCTGTCTGTGGCATCGTAGCTCCTAAACTAATGAACCGATTTTAATTTAGTTTTTTTTGTTTGGAAGGTGGCTTGATCGAGAGTGTTCTTAGCTATAATTCAAGAAAATCGGTTCAGCCGTTTGAAAGTTACCAGCTCTTTTCTAGTTATTTCTGTAACCTTCGCTTGTCGGGGGTGTTATTAATTTTTAATTTACACTTGTTTTGCATTGTAGTGGTTCAAAAGTGTGTTGGTGCCAAGATGCACTGGATTTGATTTTCAGCTAGAAACTAATTTACAAATAATTAACATGATAAACTTAATCCATCCAGTTACCGACTTGGATAAATCCTTTTAGGGTAGGTACATTTTATAGCCCAAGCGGCTTGCCTAGAATAGAATGAAATAGAATAGAATAGTTTTTCAATCAAATAAACTTTTGCAAATGCTTTCGAATCGTTACACTTGTAATCGAATGAAAACTAAATATAAATAAAATAAATGAATTTACTTATCAGCTGGTTCGGAATAAGTATACCTACCATTCATGAAACTCACCATTCTGAAAGAAGAGACTGAAAAAAGTTTAATTGTAAGTTTAACTTTCAAAATACTTAGACCGTAATGGACTAAGACCTTCTTTTTTTTATAAAAACTGAAAGTTTCTGTGCGTATTGTCCCTAACACAGGAACGAACGATCAGCGACTATAAAGTTTGCATCATGGTAGCTTTGGGAGAGAATACGTAATAAAGGTTTAACAAGTGTAAATTAAAAATTTATAACACCCCCGACAAGTGAAGGTTACAGTAACTCGAAAAGAGCTGATAACTTTCAAACGGCTGAACCGATTTTCTTGAATTATAGCTAGGAACACTCTCGATCAAGCCACCTTACAAACAAAAAAAACTAAATTAAAATCGGTTCATTATTTTAGGAGCTACGATGCCACAGACAGATACACTGATACACTCGTCAAACTTATAACATCCCTCTTTTTGGGTCGGGGGTTAAAAAGTCTTACGTCAAGGTATAAAATCCATTTTTTTAATATTTTATGCGAAATAGTATTAGAAATCACGTCATGCATTGCCAGACAGCATCGTGGCAACCACCTGCCAGGCGCCCTTAAAGTTTAAAAGTTTAAGGGTGTCTGGCAGGGGATGCTATTTACTTACTTACGTACTAAGCTACTTTACATCACTTAGTACTTATTAAGTATACTATAAGCAAGTATAGCTATAGCATTATAATATGCATTGCTGTAGATCTGTGTGGTAAATGATTGCATACAATAAATTGTCAATTTTGTAGTTGTATTTAACATAATATTGTAGGCATTACCGAAAACGCCTGCCTACGTGCTATCGGGGAAGATAATCTTTCTGTGATTTATTCGCGCTTTTTGAGTTTTATTTAGTTTTGACTGGTTTTAAAACGTCATTTTTATATGTTAACGACGAACTACCTAAATTATATAAGCACTATATAGTAGCTCTACTCTACATGCATGGAACCTTTATTCGCTGATGACGTTGGCTGGTTGGCAGACAAGTATTAGGAAAACTTTTAAACAGCTGCCAATTTGAACAATCCAAATCAAATTCGGAAATCCTACAGCTCTCGTGGACCTCCGAGAGCCACATGCTACCCGAGACCATCATCAACCACTGTCGAGCGACGTGCTCCAGAGGTCTTATTACGGTCCGTACCAGAACGAGGCGATATAGGTACATTGTCTGGTGGAATCATTGTTGTAAAAACAGTATTGTAAATATCTTGTGAATATCTTGTGAATCCTAATTCCTAATATCCATACTAATATTATAAATGCGAAAGTGTGTCTGTCTGTCGGACGGACATAGGCTACTTTTTATCCCGGAAAATCAAAGAGTTCCCACGGGATTCCTAAACCCCCATCCGCTTAACCGATTTGTATGAAATTTGGTGCCGAGGTAGCTTGCGTACTTGTAATTGACACAGGCATTTTATCCCGGAAAATCAAACAGTTCCCACGGGATCTTTAAAAACCTAAATCCACGCGGACGAAATCGCGGGCATCCACTAGTAATATTATAAATGTGAAAGTGTGGATGTTTGGATGGACGGATTTGGCTGAAATTTGGAATGGAGATGGAATGGATTAACACATAGGCTACTTTTTATCCCTGAAAATCAAAGAGTTCCCGCGGGATTTTAAAAACGTCAATCCACGCGGACGAAGTCGCGGACCAGCTAGTATAACATAAATGTGACGGCGTTTTATTAGAGGACCGTGCCACGCTGCCGCACTAGGTGGAAAGACGAGATCAAACGAATTGCAGGGAGCCGCTGGATTCAAGCGGCGCAAGACCGTCGCGTGTTGAGGTCTCTCTCTACAAGACACCTATGTCCCGCAGTAGGCGTCTATCGTTTGTTAATGATGATGATGAGGACCCTAGCTGATTAATTTTGCTGGATTATTAACCTGCTCATCATATTCATAACGTAAACATGCTTACCCTGACTGTCTGACCTATCAATACACAGTCTAAACCGCAAATTTTTGCACTTTTATGACGTAGGTATAAGCGCTTAAATTAAGAAAGGATTTTCGGTAAATAGGGGATATACATAGATATGTGGATTATAAGTTTGTATGATAGTCCGTCATTCTTAGAATAAGAACCCCCGTCATTATTTTAGTTGTTTTTATGACAAATGGTATTTGAGCTGTTCGTTAAAAATTAAGAAAAACATGTTTCAGCCTTTTAAAAACCCCACCTACAGGGGGTTACTTAAATAGGGCATGAAAATTTATATGAAAATCTGTCATTTTTAAGTTAAGTTTTTGTTTAAGTTAAGTTTTTAAATTTTTGTCAAGTTATATACCTAAGTACCTAGATATCTATGAAAATTGGTATGTGAGTTTTCGGGTAAAAATGAAGAAGTATTTACGAGTTTAGTAATTTTAGTAAATTGCACCCCTTTAAGTACCGATTTCTTAAAAGTCTGCTAGTTTAGAGTCACTCGCAGAGTTAACGACCATGTCTCAAGTTACATTTCCACATGCATATGCGCTAATTACGTCATTGGATAGCAACTAATGATTTTATATACGGTGTTTGCACCTGATTTGGGGGCGTTTAATTACTTAAAAGTCTTAACACCGGCGCGGGTCGCAAACCGAGCGATTAACACCGTCACATAGAAATGTCAACACCCTGTAATCCCAGATCACCCAGCACTGTATAAATGTATGAGCTGACATGATATTTTAATACAAACAACGCATTATTAATCAGTCAATTTTTATGAATCATTATCAACATAAATAATTAAGAGGGGTTGTTGATGATGATGATGATGATATCATAAATGCGAAATTGTGTTTGTTTGTTGGTTTGTCCTTCAATTACATCCCAGCAGAGCAACAGATTGACGTGATTTTTGCATGGCTAGGGTGTAAAAGACCGGGAGAGTGACATAAGGCACTTTTGTCAAAGAGTTTCCACGGGATTCTTAAAACCTAACCACGTGGACGAGGTCGCGAGCATCAACTAGTGGTATAACATTACGGATTTCTTTTATGTTAGGTACTACAAGAGAATGCCCGCGGCTTCGCTCGTGTGGATATCGGTTTTTTATCCGGTGGGATTTTCCGGGATAAATAGTAGCCTATGTCCTTCCCCGGGATGTGTCCCAAGTCTGTACCTTTCATTGAAATCGGTTCAGCGGATGGGCTGTGAAAACGTAGCAGACAGACTGACACACTTTCGCATTTATAATATTAGTATGGATTGTAGTTTATGTAGTTTGTGTCTGTTACAAATTCTTTAAATTATTACCATTATAGACAAGCCAAAATCCACAACAAAGGGACGGATGGTATAACAATTAAAAATTCCTCGCGACCATATCCGGATGATAAATAATTGGTAAGTACCAACCTTTATGATGAAAAGTAGTTTTTAATATTAGGCTTTATACCGCCATTTTCATTAAGCCTGTGCGCTTTTGACGGCGCGCGGATATGGCTGGAAAAATGTTAATAATTTACTTCGAACGACCGTCCGCTCGTATATCAATAAAACGCGGTATCAACGAAAAATTGGCGTAGGTCGAGAGCTCGTGGACGATTGATTGTTACCTACAAGATTCTAGATAATGTCCGTAATATCCCGTGTCCATAATATCCCAACAATAGCTGATGGACTAAGAGCGCGCGGGTTAACTTCGTTATTCTTTTAAATAAAAAATAGCGAGCAAACGAGCAGGCGGATCACCTGGTGTTAAGTGATTACCGCCGCCCATAAACATTTGCTGCACGAGCCGCCGATGCGTTGCGGGCCTTTCAGGAATTCGTTGGTCCGCCCCCAGAATAACCCCATGTTGTAATCTAGTGGGAATTTTATAAAAGCTGATAGTTTCTCTGCGTATAGCCCTCAACACAGGCAAGAGCGATCAGCGTCTATGAAGCTTGGATCATGGTGGCTTTGGGAGATAAAAATTAAAAAATATTTAAAAAATCTTACGTCAAAGTATAAATTTGTGTAATTTTTTATATTTTCTTCGGAATAGTATATAGAAATCATGTCATGCGTTCATTGCATGGCCAGACAGTTAGTAGGTATATTATCAAGTTTCTTACTTCTTTAGCCTGACGTTTAAAAAGTCGATATACCTAGATAAGTATACACTTAAGAGGGCTCTCTCCGTCACTCGTTTCATACAATCGTAGTTCCAATTTCATTTGAATATTAAGCAACCAAAGTCCATGAAATTTTGCAGACATATTTTTGATACTAATATCTATGTCTGTGGTTTTCCAGATTTCTGTTAAAATATTCGGTTTCAAAGTTACGCGGTCTTAAAAATTTTCATACAAATCTTTGAGCCCCTGTAATTTTAAAACTACATATTTTTAGAAAAATCTAAAACACCACAGACACAGATATTAGTTTCTAGAATATGTCTGCAAAATTTCATCGACTTTGGTTGCTTAATATTCAAATGAAATTGGAACTACGATTGTATGAAACGAGTGACGGAGAGAGCCCTGTTAATAAGAAATGGTTCGTGCAAATTAGCGCAAAGTTATTTTGCTCCTCGGATAGTATGAAATTGCTGTGTACTTTGCATAGCAATATTCAATGCAAGACACATTCAGCGCATTAACATCACAGGCGCTTTACAACAATATACTAAAGTATTACTACGGAAAAGCCAAGCTATTTGAAACCGAAAACGGTATGGGTTACATAAAACTGCCATACCTCTTCCTAGTTAGCCTCCTTCCATCATAATCTGTAATCACTTACTACCAGGTGAGATCACAGTCAAGAGCTTTTATTCTTTTAGCTGGATTCGCAGAGTATAGCTATAAAAACCTACAATTATGCTATTCCTTTTTAACGGCCACTCAATTCTTTATTATTTTTTCATATTCGTTTTTGAGTCAACGCAACGTCTCGCACCAAATACTAAAATTTCAGGTCTGTAACTCATTTCGTCATACGAGCTATAGACCTGTGATACATAGACAGACATACAGACAGACAGCAGAGGGCTCCGTTTTTACCATTTGGGTTCTGAAACTTGTTTAACGGATTGGGAACAAATCGTCATCAGCTCTCAGCAAGTAGTTGAAGTGCTATACACAACGCAGGGTGAAATGACGGTGCTATAGGCAGCCTAGATAGTTTTTCGTTCCGTCTCGCTCTAGCACTTGCGCAGACCCGTCATCGTCATCATGACTCCCCCTGGGGGTGTAGGGGTAGTCGGGAGGTCACCCCCCAGCATCAATATACGGCAAACAGCGTAGATAAAATAAACCCATACGAATGCAACCCGCACGCATGTACGTATCGGTACGAGGGATTCACGAACACATAGGCGAGCTTGAAACGCACACAAAAACGTATTTATACAAAATTGAAGCCAGATAATTACATTAACATTATATATAGCGTGTTTATGTAGGTTTTGGTGCAAGGGGGTGGGTTTTCGGGGAAAATGGGAAAATGTTTTTCAGAGATTTTTCGCTTGGAAATTTCTGCCGATACGCCGATTTTAATGGCCGTGTCGGTACGGATGAATTGTAACATTTTATTGCTTTTCGCAGACAAATTGGTGCATTTTTCGGGTGGGAATTTTTTTGTGAAATGCATTTACCGCTTTGTAGACGGGCGAATTGAAAACGCGGAAATTAGATTTGAATACTGGAAAATGAAAAATGTCATTCGTTTGATGTCGTCTATCCACCTAGTTGGGGGACCTTCCAACGCTGCGTTTTCCGGTGTGAGGTCGCTATTCTAGCACCAAGAGACCCCAATCTCTATCGGTTTTTCTGGTACAAGAAACTAACATAGTTTTTCAAAAAAGAATTGAGAACGTCCTCCTTTTTGAAATCGGTTAATACAATTTCGTGCAATAGTAGGGAGACATATTTCCGAAACGGTTTTAGCTTCATAGCTCTGTGTATACCTGCCTAGGTCTTCATACAAATGTATTTTTAACCCCCAACCCCAAAAGAAGGGTGTTATAAGTTTGACGTGTGTATCTGTTGTATCTCTGTGTCTGTGGCATCGTAGCTCCTAAACTAATGAACCGATTTTAATTTAGTTTTTTTTTTGTTTGAAAGGTGGCTTGATCGAGAGTGTTTTTAGCTATAATCCAAGAAAATCGGTTCAGCCGTTTGAAAGTTATCAGCTTTTTTCTAGTTACTGTAACCTTCACTTGTCGGGGGTGTTATAAATTTTTAATTTAGACTTGTTTTAAATTGTCGCATAGGGTTGCGCCGCTTGATGACAATCATGCCTAACAAAAGCAATGATGAAATCTAGGTTGAAGAGCGCTTGCCCTATGCCTATGCTATACACTACCTCTCAAAAGTATTTGACCACCTAGTAAAATACATTTTGTAAAAGTTTTAGTGAATGAAACTACTTAGTAATTATTTTAACTGTTTATTCGCCATTTTTAGACATAACCGTAGATAGGTATTTTGCGCCGCTATACAAACAATGAAACCTAATAAATTATTTCTTTAAAATGCTATATACTTTGAATACTTTTGAGCGGTAGTGTATTTGTATAAAATGAGGCTATTGATTTTTACAACATCTTTATTGAACACCAGTTTATTCTGAAAGGAGACCCGTGCTCAGTAGTGTACCGGCAATGGGTTGTCACGATGATAACGATGATGCGCCTTATCAAGTAAGGCAACTCCACCTGCCCATTTCAGCTACGTGTAGACAAGAAACCAGTGTGCCGTCTGATCAGAGCCTAATGTTAGGGCAGGACACATTGATGTAGACCGCGCCGGGGACATCGCGACAGCCGAAGCCAAAGGAAGAGACGCTCCTTCCTCCACTGTCACCCTGCAAACATAATACCTACCTGTAATTAGTTATGGGGCCCTGGTAATTTTTAGGGTATGGTACCTCAAAAAGAAAAACCGGCCAAGTGCGAATCAGACTCGCGCACCGAGGCTTCCGTAATCAGGTATTTTTAAGCGAGCGTTTTGACGTATGATAAAAAGTCACTGATTTGACTAGTAGTCATCATCCCTATTGAACATCTGGGAGTAAAGCTTCTAATCTAGTAGTAGTACCAAGTATTTATTGTTTATCCTTGCTATTACATGGTTATGGAAAAGCAGTAGGTATACGGCCCGGCAAGCACAATGCATGAAAATCGATTTTATCACTCGGCTTGATTGTGAACACTTCGGGTATTGTATCGAGTTTGGGACCTAGATTTATTAGGTGTCAATAGATCACTGCACGCTCGTGCCTGATCAATTAAACTGACAATACAAATAGTAATAATTTAAATTGTTTGTCCGTGGAAAATACTAGTAAAATGTTTTCCATAATGTTCTACTTTGATTCGTGACTTCGTCATCCCGTGGGAAGCCTTTGTGTTTCCTTGTATAAAATGTTTTTAGTTTGACGGCCTCTCGAGCACAGTGGTAAGCGTTGTGGTCTTATCAGTGGGAGATCCTGGGTTCGATTCCTGGCAGAGATTTGGAATTTTTAGTAACTCTGGTCTGGTCTGGTGGGAGGCTTCGGCCGTCGCTAGTTACCACCCTACTGGCATAGCCGTGCCGCCAAGCGATTTAGCGTTCCCGTACGATGCCCTGAAGAAACCAAAGTATGGGTTTAATGAAAACTGCCACACCCCTTCCAGGTTAGCCCGCTTATGGAAGTCTAAAATGGCTTACACTGCATCATCATTTATCACCAGGTGAGACAAGGACTAACTTGTTACTGAATAAAAAAATGTCTGTCTGTCCGTCTGCCAGTCCTTCCGTCCGTCCGTCTATCTGTCTGACACCACAACAAACCCAGCCGGGTGGTTTTTTTTAATCAAAATTGGTTGAGGCATTGAGCAGTTACGAGCGGTCATAGGAACGGACATACATACGTACTAGGTACATATAGGTATAATACATATATAATATGACATGCATAACAGGTCAAGTACAATACCCTCCTTCTGAGCTTCACCGCATATGAAAAAAAAAGATTTTAATTGAAAAAAACAACTAACCCAATCACAGTGATGAAGTCGATAACAAGCAACAACAATATTTACAGCATCAGTGAATTTCACGCATGTTGTGTTTGTTATAATTGGAATCGCTTTATGTACGTACATTAGCTAACCAAGTAATAAAACAATAATTTTTATCGCGATAAAATTTCCATATATCTACCTACTAATTTATTTACAAACGTGTAGTGCCTACCTATATATCCATACTTTTTAATATTATAAATGCGAAAGTGTGTCTGTCTGTCTATCTGTCTGTCTGTCTGCTACCTTTTCACGGCCCAACAGTTTAACCGATTCTGACGGGTACAGGGTTAGCTTATATTCTATTCTATTCTTCTTTCTCTTTCTTAGAAATAGGCTACTTTTTATCCCGGAAAACCAGAGTTCCCACGGATCTTTAAAAACATAAATCCACGCGGACGAAGTCGTGGGCATCCTCTAGTTTACTATAAGTTTTCTTAGTAAGTGTTTCTTAGTAATTAGCATTTAGGCAACCATTTTCCAAAGAAGAATGCATAGCGTCACTGAGCATACAAAATCCGCTATGTATTGTTTTTTTTGATTTTTCGTCTTTGATGTCATTTTGTTCAGTTTTAAAAGATGCGTGGCAGAAATCCATTCTTTAGCTATGTGTGCTAGTCCAAGAAATAACCTTTTTAAACCCCGACCTAAAAAGAGGGGTGTTATAAGTTTGACGTGTGTATCTGTGTATCTGTCTGTGGCATCGTAGCTCCTAAACGAATGAACCGATTTTAATTTCGTTTTTTTTTGTTTGAAAGGTGGCTTGATCGAGAGTGTTCTTAGCTATAATTGAAGAAAATCGGTTCAGCCGTTTGACAGTTATCAGCTCTTTTCTAGTTTTCTTATAGAGGCTTTTGTGTCGGGGAATTTTTAAATTTTGAGTTACACCTACTATCTATAGATTGTCTCAGCGAAAAGGCATTAAATAAACACTTTTTTTTCTTTCCGACTTTTACCAAAACAACTATTTTATGTACAGCGTATGCATCGTCTAATGCCTTCTTTTTTAGCTTTTATGATTTTGATCTAAAAGCAAAGCACAGTTTTTCCAAAAAAATTAAGTTTAGTGGAGTGTCCTGAAAACTGGTGATTTTTCACATACTTAGCGGAAATTTCATGCTCAGTGACGATAGGCATCTTCTAGGCGGGCGCGTAATATGCTTAGTTAAAAAATAAAGTGGCTTTTAAGTCAGTGGTTAAGAAGTCAGCCTCTTCGGAGAGGGGTTCGATCCAGGGCACGCACCTCTAATTTTACAAAGTTGTGTGCGTTTAATAACGCGTAACGGTGAAGAAAAGTTTTTGAAAAATTATTAATTTGCCAAAAGAAGTTATCTTTTTATAACTAACTTACCAAAATTAATTATTAGTTATTACTAACTTACCAAAATTTATGCAATGAATCAAAAGTTCAATTTGCTATAATCCTTGGAGCTTGCTTGGTGGCTGGCTTTTCCTGCATGCTTAGTAGTGGGAGGGCGGGCGATGCATGTCGCATTCTGCATGTTGTATAATACAGATTTGCATTTTTTAGCTGATTTTAGCAAATTAAACCTTTGTTTCCTTGTATATCATGGACTTCCGCAAAATAACGCCTGCTTCTATACAATATTAGGTACCAATATTTGGTCAAACATTTATACTTCAGCCAATGTTGCTGTACCTTCGCGATCATTTTAACAAAGCCTATCGCAACTAGGCCACTCCCATCACCAACGCTTTGAAAACCAAAACACGATATCAAAATGGTTGCCCATATTAAAATATGTTATTAGCTAATGAATTAGATAGCAGCGTCCGCGTGTGATGTTTAGAATTTGGAAATTTGCCAAACACGATCATTACCGATTTTACTTCATTAATAAGGCAGCCTGGCCAGTACAGATGGGCCATTTCATGGGTAGCATGTGAAAAATCACATGAAAAGCCTTTTCTTAAAGTAGCCTGTGAAAAATAAAGCAAAATCGGGATTTTTCACAGGCTATTTTTTTACTAAAGCTTGAAAATTTACCGTTCTGTACCTCAAAAGGAAAAACGGAACTCTCATAGGATCACTTTGTTGTCTGTTTGTCTGTCTGTCCGTCCGTCTGACCGTCTGTTCAGAGACTTATAGTGTAGGTACTTCCCTTTGACCTAGAATCATGAAATATGGCAGGTAGGTAGGTCTTGTAGCATAAAAGAAGGATAAAATCCGAAAACCGTGAATTTTTAGTTCCATCCAAGAGCTAGTCTATAAAAAAACCAGTCAAGTGTGAGCCGAACTCGCACACCAAGAGTTCCGTACCATCATACAAGGTATACACTTTTATGTAGAACACTGCAAGTTAATAATGGACTGCGCCATCTATACGTGATTTAGTAGATGAAATTTTTGGTGAAAACATTTTAATTTTTTTTGTGGTTTAACCACAAATTCACGGTTTTCAGATTTTTTCCTTTATTTGTGCTATAAGACCTACCTACCTGCTGAATTTCATGATGCTAGGTCAACGGTAAGTACCTTATAGGTTTCGTGATAGATACGATCGACAAGACAGACAACGAAGTGATTCTATAAGGGTTCCTTTTTTCCTTTTGAGGTACGAAACCCTAAAAAATGAATATGATTTAAAAGTAGCATTAATGCCCATCTCTACTAGCCGGTATACTGTGGGTCCCTGGATTGGATCCCCATTTGTGTCAAATGCGGTGGAATTTTGCCGGTGACTTCCGGCAAGATTACGTAACATTCGAAAATGTCGAACACTCTTGAATTTTGTTGGCTGAGTTTAGGTACCTATTCAGCGCTTGGGGTGTTAATTTTTGCTTTTATTTGGCAACCTTTTTAGGGATCTGAATCCGAAGGGTACAAACGGGATCCTATGCATATGCACTGCTTTTTAGGATAATATGCAGTGCTCAGACAAGCCGTCAAGCGCTAATGAGCACGAAGAAACCAATACTGTTACTTTTTTTTTTTGAAAATAAATTAAAAAAAAGTAAAGAAGGAACCCTTATAGAATCACTTTGTCGTCTGCCTGTCAAGGAACTTATAGGGTACTTCTCTTGGCCTAGAATCATGAAAGGCAGGTAGCTAGGTCTTATAGCGCACGTAAGTGGAAAAAGCCGAAAACCGAGTAGGTACACACTATAGGTTTCTTGAATCTTGACAGACACAACAGACAGACATCCTCGTACAAGGAAGTGATCCTATAATGATCCCTTTTTCCTTTTGAGGTACAGGAACCTAAAAAAAGACTCCCACACATTGAAATTTTCCACCATATCCTTAGGTGATAGATCATATTAAGAGGGGTCTCTCCGTCACTCGCTTCATACAAACGTAGTTCCAATTTCATTTGAATATTAAGCAATTAAAGTCCATGAAGTTTTGCAGACATATTCTAGAAACTAATATCTATGTCTGTAGTTTTCCCGATTTCTGTTAAAATATTCGGTTTCAAAGTTATGCGGTCTTAATAATTTACATACAAATCTTTGAGCCCCTGTAATTTTAAAACTACATATTTTTAGAAAAATCTAAAACACCACAGACACAGATATTAGTTTCTGGAATATAGCTGCAAAATTTCATGGACTTTGGTTGTTTAATATTCAAATGAAATTGGAACTACGATTGTATGAAGCGAGTAACGGAGAGAGCCCTGTTAAGGCTCTGGTGTAACATTTCTGTGTGGCACTTGCTCTATTTGCCCCAGATTTCTTCATGAAGGTAAAGGAAATTTAAACTGAAAATATTATTTTAATCTCCAAGTTAATCTAACGTTAGACCAGTCACTTTCTCTATCCAAGGTCTGACTTTGGCCACTTTGCTGTAGACGCCGTAGGAGCCAGGCGTGGCGCAGCCGTAGCCAAACGATACCATGCCCAGCAGTCTATCGTAGGCCACTGCTGGACCACCTGAGTCACCCTGTAAAAAGCAAGAAAAAATCTAATTATGATAATAATATATACAGTGGACCCCCGGTAATCCGGCCGCTGTCTAATCCGGCACCCCCAGCTGTAATCCGACATGTCTATTATTATAGAATTTACTAAATTCGACATACATAGTAAAGTATGATTTGTACTTCAGAGTATGTATAACATATAGAATCTTGTCATTAGACCTGTAATTTGTCGGATTACAAGATACTCTTTTGTAAAAAATTCCGGACTATAGAGGGTCTTAGGCAGTATTCTATAATCCGACAAATCCGATAGTTCGACAATGTCCTGCAAAACGTTTGTCGGATTACCGGGGTCCACTGTAATGTCATAATATAATATTTTCCATTGAATATGAAATATTAATTGAAGGTAATGAGCAGGTAATTAGTAAGAAAAAAGTCGTCTTTTTTTAATTTTTATTTAGATACAAGCTAGCCCTTGACTTCAATTTTACCTGGTGGCAAGTGATGGTGCAGTGAAGATAGAAGCGGGGAATGGAGATAGATTATACCCTAGATTAGCATATAAGTAGGCTACTTTTTATTCCGGGAAATCAAAGAGCTCCCACGGGTTTAGAAAAACCTAAATCCACGCTACCTGGTGGTAAGTGATGATGCAGTCTAAGATAGAAGCGGGGAATGAAGATAGATTATACCCTAGATAAGCATATAAGTAGGCTACTTTTTATTCCGGAAAATCAAATAGCTTCCACGGGTTTAGAAAAACCTAAATCCACGCTACCTGGTGGTAAGTGATGGTGCAGTCTAAGATAGAAGCGGGGAATGGAGATAGATTATACCCTGGATTAGCATATAGGCTACTTCTTATCCCGGGATATCAAAGAGCTCCCACGGGTTTAGAAAAACCTAAATCCACGCGGACGAAGTCGCGGGCATCAGCCAGTTTTAAATAATATCCGCTCTCACCTGACAGGCATCCTTCATCCCCTCGGAGAAGCCTGCGCAAAACATCCTGGGAGTTAGGGCTCCTCTGAAGTAAGGGAAGGGTACTTGCTGACAACTCTCTTTCGATACGATCGGCACACGGACGGCTCGTAGAACCCTAGAATATGGACCCTGGAGGATAAAGAATTGCATCAAAAATCTGGAGGAGGCCTATGAGTCAGAAGATGCGTTCATCGCAAAGGAACTAAGGCGCAAGATTTGAATTGTTATGTAAATTCAGCAATAAAGGCTTTATTTATTTATTTATTTATTGATTTATTGAATAATACTCGGTATGCTTACAGGCAAAGGCCAAATCGCATACCGAGTTAGAGGTCTTAAGTAGGGTCTTAGATTTAAATAGGGTCTTGGACTGTGATACTAATAAAATGATGTGATGTTTTGTTTAACGGTAGTTTATGTGGCTAGAATTCATCATAAAAGAGAATAATTTTAAAAAATCGTGTTTTTTATTTATTTTTTACATAATTAATTAATTATTAGCGTCACGCTGTACGAAAAGTGATTAATGACGTCACAAGGCGAAAACGACAAATATTTTTAAATTTTTAACATACCTACTTAATAAATATTGTTGAAGAATTGAAATAAGTACCTACCTATGTTTGTCGTTTACGCCTTATGACGTCATTAATCGCTTTTCGTACAATACAATATGTAATTTTGGGAAATTCTAGTCATGGCAAAAAAACTAAGTATCTATTAGATAAAGGAAGTCTAGCCTAAGGAGCCATGGCATCGATTTTAAAGGAAATTAAAACTGCATTCAAAAATGTTTGTACCTACCTATAATGCCATACACAGGGTATATTTATTATTCAATACAGAATTTTAATTAACTGTAACAAAAATCGGCAATTGTTTTCAATTTTCATACCTACCTACTTAACAAAACTTAATTAACTTTACGAATTTTATAGCTACCTGTCCCATTCGTAATGACAAAATACTTTGTATGAACACGGTGATGATTATTTATCAATTAGTATAATTTTATTCAATTAAATAATAATATTCTGTACCTACCTAGATATTACCTGCCTAGATACCAGTGGCGAGCAAGTCATAGAGGCATACAAGCACTGCTTACCCTTTTTGAAATGGCTCAAGGCTTTATATACAGGGTGTTTGGTAATTAGTATATAAAGACGACACGTACCCATGCTACTTTGATCTTATAAATACAATGCTGAAGTAAAATGACGAAATAAAATTATGAAAATTTCCATACAAAATTTTAATTTTTTTTAATGTCCAAGTTTTCATGCCCCTAACGTGCCCTAAGTCACTGAGATCGTTGGCCTTGGCCTATCTAAAGATGGCCAACGATCTCAGTGAGTTAGGGCACGTTAGGGTCATGAAAACTTTGACATAATTTTTTTTTTTTTTAATTTTGTATGGAAATTTTTATAATTTTATTTCGTCATTATACTTCAGCATTGTATTTACGAGATCAAAGTAGCATGGGTACATGTCGTCTTTATATTCTAATTACCAAACAGCTGTATATAATCTGCGCGTGAATGGATATTAATTAACCAATGCCTACCTTAGCCTTAAACGCTATGCACGCCACTGCTAGATACGTACCTAGATTGTACCTGCCTAGATATTGCTACTTCATATTTTAACACGTATCGCATTAACTAAAGACAGCGAAACGTACTAAAAAAAACTGGTCAAGTGCGAGTCAGACTCGTTCACGAAGGGTTCCATACCATAATAAAAGGTATACAGCTGACACTTTTAAATGCAATTTAATAACGGACTGCGCCATCTATATGTGACTTAGTAAACTAATTTTTTCGTGAACACATTTTAATATTTTTTGTGATATAACCATAATTTCACGGTTTTCGGATTTTTTCCTTTACTTGTGCTATAAGGCCTACTAACCTGCCAAACTTTATGATTCTAGGTCACCCTAACCCTAAAAGTAGAACGTAATACGAGACACAGAGAGCTTCTGGATCTAGGACTGAGATCAATAGTGCGCACTTAGACTTATAATAGCGGCACGCTATGATGGCCGGTTTGACGTTTGTCCGCTCATGAAGTTCCGTATTAATTGATAACGACTTTGAAGGAAATAATTGTATTACTTTATTGACGATAGTGATGTGCAGAGATTCATAAATTTTATCGAATGTAGTTTTAGGTTTAGGACTCAAAATTTATTTATTAAATTGATTTCTTAAATGTATACAAGTGTAGAAAAATCAGTTTGCACCATTTAAGGGGTGAATGTACTTGTGAATATGAACAATTTTCACTATGTGGACAAACCTCTGAAATCGCAAAAAAATATCAATAAATTTTTAAAAATGGAATCTAATACGATCGTCACATAGGATCGCTGGCTAGCACAACTACTACCTCCGGCAAACTCGCGTCAATGCTCAATGCAAAACAAAAAGGCACCTTTTTTGGTATCTTTTGTATTCATATGTTTCTTGTGTGCATATAAAGTATGTATATTCATTTTCGTTCAAATATTCAGTTCGTTCAAATAAATTAAATAAACATATACATTTTTGTTTTATTAAACCTATTTAATCAGGTACAAAAACAAAACTTAATTGTTTTTTGTTCGAGAATAAATTGACATTCCACATCACTATTGTAATGTGTCAAACCGGCCATCATAGCGTGCCGCTAGTGTAGCTCGGACTTAATACACTGTTAAAACGAGACAGCGTTATAGCGCAGGCATAAATCTGTCTCGTTTTAACTGAAACATAAGTCTAAGAAAAGTCGAAGTGCGAGTGCGTAGTCTTAAGTCACCTAGATCTCAATCTAGGTAACTTAAGACTATGGCATGTGGAAGTCTATACAAGAGACCTGATATCTAGCAGTGTAGGTCCGGTACTTAGGTCTATCAGTCCACAAGGACTGTAGTCTGAGGTATCAATTATCTACTTACGTTTTCTCTAGTGTTCCCCCATCCCGTGACAGTAATGACTTTACCAATCACCATATCTTCTATACGAGCCAGTTTCATGGGTTGGATGTTGTCATCGAACTTCAAATCTTCGCCCAGTTCAAGAAGTTGGAAGTCGTAGTCGAAAGGATGGGCCTTGTCCCTGGCTGCCCACAGAGGGTGGATGAAGCTCTTCTTCACGGGGACTCTTTTGCCTTGGTTCAAATATTTGGAGCCAACTCTTACGTACGCCTTCTTACTAAACAAGTGTAAATTAAAAATTTATAACAACCCCGACAAGTGAAGGTTACAGTAACTAGAAAAGAGCTGATAACTTTGAAACGGCTGAACCGATTTTCTTGGATTAATAGCTAGGAACACTCTCGATCAAGCCACCTTTCAAACAAAAAAAAAAACTAAATTAAAATCGGTTCATTAGTTTAGGAGCTACGATGCCACAGACAGATACACAGATATACAGATACACAGATATACAGATATACAGATATACAGATATACAGATACACAGATACACACGTCAAACTTATAACACCCTTCTTTTTGGGTCGGGGGTTAAAATTTAAATAGATTTTACGACCTCCTTAGCACATTGGTGAGCGTTGTGGTCTTAAAGTGGAAGGTCCCGGGTTCGATTCAATTTGGGAATTTATTATTTCTAAATTGTCCCTGTTCTGGTCTGGTGCGTGGTTAATTACCACCGAATCGGCAAAGCCGTACCTCTAAGCGATTTAGCGTTCCATAACATAGAGGCGAAAGAGCACTGCTTACCCAAGAAATAATTAGATACCCTAAGTTGAAAAAGCTCAATCTCATTATCCTTTATGACTTGCCAGTAAGTAGGTACCTATCTAAGTACTGCTTACCCTGGATTCAAACCTGTGCACGCCACTGCCTACAACTCAATAAAGGGTCGTAACGTTTCAAGGTGGAAGCGACGGGCCTGCCCGCGAAAGTCAAATTTAATTTGGTTTTTAGCAATTTGTAAACTAATACGACAACGTAGGCTTATGGCATTTTAATGGCGACAATGTCCATCCTCACAGGTTTATATAAAAATCTTTACTTGAAAAGGTCCAGTTTAAGAAATTAGCTTTAGTATCGACTAATTTGTGAGAATAATCTATACTAAAGCTAATTAGTTTACAAATTGTGAAAAACCAAATTAAATTTGAATTTCGCGGGCAGGCCCGTCTCGTGCCCCTTAAACGTTTTATCTGTGACCATAGATTAACAGACTCGTTTCATACAATCGTAGTTCCAATTTCATATGAATATTAAGCAACCAAAGTACATGAAATTTTGTAGACATATTCTAGAAACTAATATCTGTGTCTGTGGTGTTTTAGATTTTTCTAAAAATATGTAGTTTTAAAATTACAGGGGCTCAAAGATTTGTATGAAAATTTTTAAGACCGCGTAACTTTGAAACCGAATATTTTGACAGAAATCTGGAAAACCACAGACATAGATATTAGTTTCTAGAATATGTCTGAAAAATTTCATGGACTTTGGTTGCTTAATATTCAAATGAAATTGGAACTACGATTGTATGAAACGAGTGACGGAGAGAGCCCTCTTAAACGTTTTATCAGTGACCATAGATTAATGATTCTCAAAGCTTACCCACAATGTCCAGCCGTGATCACCCATTTCTTATCAAAGATAGTACCACCACAATTGGTCCCATAAGCAGCATGATACGGATACAAATTAAAATTATCAACTTCGACACCACCCACAATTCTATTCTGCCCATATCTCGCTAGATGCTCATCTACGCTTAACGCCTGTCTTTCTTCACTATCACGGTCGTTGATATAATCAAAGTTGTCTATGTCTATCATTTCTGTGGCTTCGTCATAATGACCTATGTCTAACCTTAAGAGGTCATCATTACTCCTGAATTTTTCATTATTACTCCTGAATTTTTCATTATTACTCCTGAATTTTTTTAGCGATGGCCATACTTGTATCTTTGGATCTTTATGACTGTGTGGTACATTGTGTATGGGTATGACAATGAGGTCATATTCTGCAAAATTAAAGGAAAAAGGGACTATTAACTTGATTTGACTAACATAAATCCACCGTAAGCTTGACACTATTTTGCCTATTAAGTCACACTTTGATAAGTCCATACTAATATTATAAATGCGAAAGTGTGTCTGTCTGTCTTTCTGTCTGTCGGCTACCTTTTGACGGCCCAACAGTTTAATCGATTCTGATGAAAGGTACAGGGTTAGCTTATATCCCGGGGACGGAGGTAGGCTACCTTTTTATCCCGGCGAATCAAAGAGTTCCCACGGGATTCCTAAAGACCCATCCGCTCAACCGATTTGTATGAAATTTGGTACCGAGGTAGCTTGCGTCTATGTTAATGGCATAGACAACTTTTTATCCCGGAAAACCAAACACTTCCCACGGGATCTTCAAAAACCTACATCCACGCGGATGAAGTCGCGGGCATCCTCTAATAAACAGTAATATTTAGTCACACTTCTGTCATAAATACTTGGAAATAAAAATAAAATACTTTACTCTTTAAATGAACAGGAGCTATTCTGTAGATTAAAAAATATATAAAAATTGTCCTAATCATAACTAAAATAGTACTGGCACGTAGAGCGATGACGTTGGAAGAAATTAGCGAAGTCATATAAAAAACGCAATAACATCCTTATGTTAGAATTACTCACCGTGAAATTATTAATTTAGTTAACGGTACGGTAAATGCAAACTTTTTGCGTAGTAAGAAATTATTATTCTATGTCACTCGTGCAAAACTTAAGAGGGGTCTCTCCGTCACTCGCTCCATACAAACGTAGTTCCAATTTCATTTGAATATTAAGCAACCAAGTCCATGACATTTTGCAGAGATATTCTCAAACTAATATCTATGCCTGTGGTTTTCCAGATTTCTGTTAAAATATTCGGTTTCAAAGGTACGCGGTCTTAAAATTCACATACAAATCTTTGAGCCCCTGTAATTTCAAAACTATACATATTTTTAGAAAAATCTAAAACACCACAGACACAGATAATAGTTTCTAGAATATGTCTGTAAAATTTCATGGACTTTGGTTGCTTAATATTCAAATGAAATTGGAACTACGATTGTATGGAGCAAGTGACGGAGAGAGCCCTGGTAAGGTAACGCATTACGGTGCTTTCTTCATACCAACGTAGAGAGGAAGATTACTACTTAAGGTGCATGAGACGGGTCTGCTCGCGAAATTAAAATTTTATTTGGTTTTTCGCAATTTGTAAACTAATACAACAAAGTAGGCTTATGGCATTTTAATTGCGCCAATGGCAGTATCATCCTCACAGGTTTATATAAAAATCTTTACTTGAAAGGGTCCAGTTTAAGAAATTAATTCTAGGATCGACTATTCTCACAAATTAGTCGATACTAGAATTAATATCTTAAACTGAACACTTTCAAGTTAAGATTTTTATGCAATCCTGGAAGAAGATACTGCCACTGTCGGAATTAGAATGCCATAAGCCTACTTTGTCGTATTAGTTTACAAATTGCGAAAACCCAAATTAAATTTGAATTTCGCGGACAGGCCCGTCGCTTCCACCTTAAGAAATTAGTTATAGTGTCGACTAATTTGTGAGTAACTCATGTCAAACTCAATATCTTGATTAATTTCTTAAACTGAACACTTTCAAGATCAGATTTTTATGTAATCCTGTGAAGATGATACTGCCACTGTCGGAATTAGAATGCCATAAGCCTACTTTGTCGTATTAGTTAACAAATTGCGAAAAACCAAATAAAATTTGAATTTCGCGGGCAGAACCGTCGCATCCAAGTCAATTTTTTGAAGTTGGTACATGTAGGTATACTTAACATTAAATAAATAAATAAAAAAAAAAAATTGACATTATGTTAGGTTGTTAGAACTCACCGTGAAATTATTAATTTGTAACTTCAAACTTAATGCGTAGTAAAAAAATTTTCATTAGTTTCATATTATGATATTCAGGAAATAATATACATAAAAACCATCACTCAGGCTTTAAAAAAAGTGTGCAATGTTTTTAGGTGTTTTTAGAAATTGATATCTTTAAATTGGCGTGCTCACAAGCTAGCAAATATGCGTAGGTAGGTACCTCTACCTACCTACGTTAAAAGTGTACACTAACACTGCTCTATCACATATTTTATTACATTTTGTTTCACAGAAAATAAGTAACGTCTGGTGACACAGGGATCTTGAACCATAGGGCTCTAGAATTATTTAAACAATCAAACGAATAGACTTGGACTTCAAAATAATTGAAGTTCTACAAAGAATTATTTTACGAATTTAACGCTATAGTGCTGCCATCTCTTCAGCAATTAGGGAAACTCGTAAAACTTAGATAACGCCATCTATTGTCATTCTTTGTATGAATGCTGAAATAGGAAAATAAATAAAATGTGTTTAAATGTACAAATTTTAATAAAAGGAAGCTACACAATTAATAATTTACTTAAAATAATAAAAAGTTAAATTGTAATTACGGCATAAAATAAATAACAATTTAAAACAACTTGTGCTGCCATCTAGTGTCGAATAGCACGCCACTTTGAATACAAAGTTTTCCAATTAGGTTTTTTAGAGGTTTCAATAGGTTTGCTATTTTAATAAACAATCTACGTAGGTAGGGTACCAATTTTTAAACTAGATCTATTTTCAGCCTTGATTCTATAAATGTGTTTGGGCATGGGTATATTTTACTAGAAGATGCCGCGGCTTCGCCCGCGTGGATTTCGGTTTTTAAAATCCCGTAGGAACTCTTTGATTTTCCGGGATAAAAAGTAGCCTATGTGCTAATCCAGGATATTATCTATCTCCATTCCAAATTTCAGCCAAATCCATTCAGTAGTTATTGCGTGAAAGAGTAACAAACATACACACACACACACACACACACACACACACATACATACACATACACACACACACATACAAACTTTCGCCTTTATAATATTAGTGTGATTTTGATAGTATTGTTCTTTCATTAGCACGCAAAGGAGACGCGAAGCGAAAGTTTAGTTGACGAACGTGAACCAGACAACCGCAGTGTTTCCTTGCGTAACGTAACCTGCGTTTCTATACTAGTCACTTTACAGCCTCTCGCACTGCCAAGCAAGGGTCACTGGTAGAGATCTCTTATAGAGATAAGTGCTTCCCTGTCCACTTTTCTTTCTTTTTATTTATATTGTTTCAACTTTCTGGTACAAAATAAAATAAATTAAAATTTTCATACATACCAATATTGATTCTTAGGTCGATGTAATCCTTCCTACCAGTGCTTAAATACGCTTTTAATAAAAGATACCTAGCTGTTTTTTTATTGTTCTTGAGGGTTTTAACAAACTTATTACCTCCTTTAAATTAAATTATCTATTTCTTTGGTGTTTAATAAAACTAAATTGAAGGATTATTTTTAAATGAATGGTATTAAAAATATAGTCTGTAAGAATCCTAGACATTTCTGACAATTAGGTATGTACCTATACCTAGGTACAAACCAGTCTTACCGGGCTAATAAGAAAATGAGACAGGCTTATTGGAATCACCATGAAAGAAAAATTATTCATACCTGACCATACCTTCGCATCAGTTTATTCGGGGGGTCCGGTGTTCAATCCCGGACACGCACCTCTAACAACTAAGTAGGTAGGTAGGTACTTAAGGTAGGTACTTACCAACCTTTCAAAGTTAAGTTCTTTTTCAGCAATCCATACCTACTATACTATAATATTATAAATGCAAAAGTGTGTCTGTCTGTCTGTCTGCTACCTTTTCACGGCCCAACAGTTTAACCGATTCTGACGAAATTTGGTTCAGGGTTAGCTTATATCCCGGGAACGGACATGGGCTATTTTTTATCCCGGAAAATCAAAGGGTTCCCACGGGATTCCCAAAAATCCATCCGCTTAACCGATTTGTATGAAAGGTACCTACCTCGGTACCAAAATGCTTGCGTCCCTGTAATTGACATAGGCAACTTTTTACCCCGAAAATCAAACAGTTCCCACGGGATCTTTAAAAACCTAAATCCACGCGGACGAAGTCGCGGGCATCCTCTAGTTAAATAGGTATAATATGCTATGGTGCAGGAAAACATCGTGAGAACACCTGTACACCTAAACATGGGTAGATAACTTTTTTTCAGGTAGGTACAGTTTAGCCCTTGATTGCAATCTCTCCTGGTGGTAAGTGATGATGCAGTCTAAGATGGAAGCGGGCTAACCTGGAAGGGCTATGGCAGTTTTCACTAAAACCATAGGTACCTGCTTACTTCTTGCTACGTTGCCTGTGAGGGCCAGACCTTCGTTATTTTATGAAAGCTGAAAGTTTCTATGAGCATTGTCCCCAACAAGGGAGGAACGATCAGCGATTATGAATTTTGGATCACTTGGTCGCTGATGTTCTTCCCTGTGTAGGGCGCGACCCTATGTCTCGGGTTGCCACGATACTGTTTGGCAATGCATGACGTGATTCCTAATACTATATCGAAGAAAATATTAAAAAAAATGACTTTACCTGTACCTACTTTCACGAAAGATTTTATATATCTTTGTTACCTATCATCTACCAAAGCCACCATGATCCAAACTTCATAGTCGCCGAACGTTCTTCCCTGTGTTGGGGACGTACGAAGGTCTGACCCTTACAGGGTCTAAGTCTGAGATCTATAGAGTGCACTTTGACTTTTCTCAGACTTAAGACACTGTTAAAACGAGACAGCGCTATACCGCTGGCATAAAATATCTGTCTCGTTTTAACATAGATTTAATAATTTTGTTAGAAAAGTAGTTAAGATAATTAAGTAAAATAATAGAATATTGGTGCTCACATTGTTATTTCATCGAATTCTTAGGTTATTATTTAGATCGAGTATTAAGTGTTTATATTAAATTTACTTTATTAATATTAAGTAATAACTAAGCGTGCCTTAAAAACCATGGTCATGTTGTGCGACCATATAGGATTGCAATAAGGTCAAAATGTAGCAATTTAAGAATTAGGTTAAAGTTATTATTGTAATCTGTTTTGGTCGTCAATAAATAAATAAAATAAAAAATAAACTGAAAGTCAAAGTGCGCTCTCTATAGATTTCAACGTAGGTAAGTCTATAAATATTATTATTACTGACCCGTGCAAAATATATGCACAAAAGTTCAATTCTCGTTCCTTTGTGAACCAACGAACAAAATCTATTAGCAACAAAACCTAAGAAGGTATAAGTACGAAATATACCTAAATCGAAATGTTCTTACAAAATATATTCCCAAAATACAATAAGAAAGTTGCCATCTCCCAAAGTTATCTTAAACATCTCAAACAAAAGAATCTCCGTCGATATTCCGAACAATACCCCCCAAGTAAATAAGCCGGGGGGGGGGGGGATGAATATATAATGAAATTTCGCCCTTGCCGTCCGTTAATCAAAAACTGCTGCAGAGCGGGCTCTGGAAAGACGTAAGAAAATGGAAATTTTCCTACCCTCCTTTTTCCTGTTAACCCCCCTCTTGCCTCCGAGAGGTCGGACACCCCCCTCCTTGGGTAAACCGTTATGGAGGCAGACTACGTACGGTCGGCCTCAGAATTCGAGTAGCAATTCCGCGAAATATTGCATCAAAAACCTGTTGCATTTATGACCTTGTTCTATAAACACGCCACACACACCTAACGCATGTGCATAAGCGTCCCACGCGAATATGATCATTAAGGTGCTAAATGACTTACGGCCTTTGACTGTATGTCTGTTTTTGTTCCACTAGTATAACTTCTAAATGCCTGAACAGATTTGTAGTTATAGGATATCGTAAGAATAAATTCACAGTTTTTTGATTTCTTCTTTTACTTGCTCTATAAGACCTAAGTACCTGTCAAATTTCATGATTCTAGGTCAACGGGAAGTACCCTAAGTATAGATTTTCTTGACCGACACGATGGACGGACATATAGAAAGACACATCGACAACAAAGTGATCTTTTAAGGTTTCCGTTTTTACATGTAACCGCAAATTTACGGTATTTGGATTTTTCCTTCACTTGTTCTATAAGACCTACCTACTAAATTTCATGATTCTAGGTAAACGGGAAGTACCCTAAGCATAGATTTTCTTGACCGACACGATGGACGGACAGACAGACAGATAAGTGATCCTAAAAGGTTCCGTTTTTTCTTTTGAGGTAAGGAACCCTAAAAAAGGTAATTAGTCCCATAGACTCTCTCCATACTAAGCAACCGCCCCCCGCCTGCACTCCGCCGCCAGCCGAATGCAAATTTTATAACGCGACGCCCGTTTTCTTATAGGCATTGTCGTAAACCCGTCCGTAGTCGCTTAGCTTCGGTCATTTGTTCTGATTGTGTTTCTATACCTTCTATACATTTATAAACACCTAGTACTTACACAATACAGACACATTACAGAATATTATTGTAAATTGAACAATTGAAAAGAGCAACCGCCGAGTTTCTTGCTGGTTCTTCTCGGTAGGAACAGCATTCCGAACCAGTGGTAAATTATTTGACGATTCAAAAGCACTTGTAAAAGTTTATTTGAATAAAAATCTATTCTGTTCTATTCTACACCTAGTAAGTATCTATTTACCTTTTTTATGTACCTACTAGCTGACCCGCGACTTCGTCCCCGTGGATATAAGTTTTTAAAAATCCTATGGGAACTCATCGATTTTCCAGGATCAAAAGTAGCCTATGTGTTAATCCAGAGTACAATCTATCCCCATTCTAAATTTCAGCCAAATCCGTCCAGCAGTTTTTGAGTGAAAGAATAACAAACATCCATACATACAAACTTTCGCGTTTATACCTAATACTAGCCGATGCTCGCGACTTCGCCCGCGTGGATTTAGGTTTTTTGAAATCCCGTGGGAACTCTTTGATTTTCCGGGATAAATAGTAGCTTATGTGCCAATCCAGGATACCTATTATCTATCTCCATTCCAAACAGCCAAATTCGTTTAGTAGTTTTTGCGTTAAGGAGCAACAAACATACACATACACACACATACACAAAACTTTCGCCTTTATAATATTAAGTGTGATTAGTAGGACCTAAACTATCTACATCCGTTTTCTTATTACTCCGTTACCATATTCAACGCTTTTTGAACGCTCGTGCGAATTAGGACTTAGCGTCGATCATATTTAGTGTTCTGATTGTGTTTCTATACCTCCTGTACATATATCTCGGAACACCTAGTACTTATATCTAGTTACTCGTCTGCTCACGTAGGTATTGTATCCTTATTGTCAATTTCGGTGAAGGTAGATTTCTAAGTTCTATATACCTACGTCTATACTCTGTACCTATTAGGTCCGTACTGACCGTAAACACCTTCACAAAGTTACAAAGCATATAAGCATGTAGTTGAATATATTCTTATTTGATGACTAGCTGATGCCCGCAGCTTCGCCCGCGTGGATTGGTCAGATCCCCTGCAGCATCAGGATTGAGGAGTTGGACTCCAAATTTTTTATGAAACAATGTCGCAAAGTTCCTCTATCGATTAAAAAAGAAATGACGCAAATCGGTTCTGAAATCTCGGAGATTTCGGTGTACATAGGTAGAAAAACACAACTCCCTTTTTGAAAGTCGGTTAAAAAAGTAGCCTATGTTACTCCCTGGTCAATTCTCTACTTGTCTGTGAAAATCCTGTCAAAATCGGTTCAGCCGTTTCCAAGATTAGCCTTTTCAAACAGACAGACAGACAGACAGACAAAAATTTTAAAAACGTGTGATTCAGTTATAGTATCGTTCAAATAACCATATGACCTTAATATGCGGTAGTTATTTCGAAATTACAGACAGACACTCCAATTTTATTTATTAGTATAGATATGAAGATAAAACAAATTTTATTACGAGTCTATGTTCTATCTAAATAGTGCAGATTTTATGAACAGGAATAAAAACTTACAAAAATACTATTTAAAGGTACTTAATTAGTTTCCCAAAACATTAATTCCATTACGCGTTAATATACGAGGACAATAAAAATTAGAATTGTGAGTCGTAACAAAGAATCATGTGGAACGGATCTACAGAAACGCTGCGAAAGCTGAAAGTCGATAATAACTCCACGGATAATGTCTTAAAGAATTCCTCGAACACGGTTCGCTGCCTCAGCGCTACTATTGGTTGTCGAAAATGTGGAAAACGATTGCACATTCACCTATTTCTCTATAGGTACTACTTAATACTAATCATACTTAGTCCAATGCTGGCATAGGTTCTCCAGGTTCCAATCCAGGAGGAAGGTAGGATCTAAGTTTAACACGTAACGGTCATAGACCACAAGTTAAGAGCTCGTTCACACAGGCTGCGTAAGCGTAGACGTAGCGCGTACCATTGCGTTGTAATGTATGACACTGTATGAAACATGGAATACCGCTTGCGTGGCGTGAACGTTCACGTAGACGTAATACGTGCAGTTACGTCTACGGGTTTACGCGCGTCACTACGCACGTGTCACGTGTATGTGCTGCATACGCAATTAGTGTGAATCGGTCATAATAGAGACACACCTTGTATGTCGTGGTAAATGCCGACAACGACGACCCTTTCACATAGATCCCTAACTACTTGGACCAGTGCGGGTCCCATTTACCGCACGATTGTTCTGTGGTTAGGACGTCGCCCTTCTTTTCGGGAGATCGGGGTTCGAATCCCGGGCATGCACCTCTAACTTTTTGGAGTCTTTGCGTTTTAACATTAAATATCAACATTATGAGGAAACCTGCACGCCTGTGAGTTCTCCATAATGTTCTCAAAGGTGTGTGAAGTGTACCTATTTGCACTGAGCCAGCGTGGCGGATTACGGCCTGAGCCCTTCCATTTTGACAGGAGATCTGTGCTCAGTAGTGGCCCGGTGATGGGTTGATCACCTGTAAAATGGCCCATATTTCATTTAAACGCGTAGACAAATAGTAACACTTTAAATCCATCCAATTTCGAGACAATTATAGTTTTTGCGGTCTAAAGTCGAAAAACATTGGTTAGGACTCCAGCCCGAAAAGGCAAGATCACGTATGCCGATAGCATTAGCAAGTTTTCACATTAGGGAAACTTTTATTACACTTATCTTGGGGAGGCAGGTAGCAAAAATTTACTTTTAGATACGAACGTTAGAGACTGATGACTTGAATGATTCGACTGAAATGTTGCCAACATAATAGGTATAAAAGGAAAATTTTGTTTGGAAGTGAAGAAAAAATATCTCTATTTATAAATATGAAAGTGTGTCTGTCTGTTACCTTTTAACAGTCCATCTGTTTAACTGATTTTAGAAACAAAAACGGAAAAAGAAAGAGTTCCCACGGGAATTTCAAAAATCTAAATTCTAGATGAATTTGTGGGCATTAAGTATCTAATCCTAAATCTTGATGAATGGGTGAGTTTGTGGGCGTTACCTAATTTTTAATAATTTGTACAACTCACGTAGATTTTTTTTAATCAATATAATTAAGTAACTTGTTACCTTAGTAATAAACTGATAGGGAGTTAAAAAACAAAGAAAAATAATGTTAAGTTAGATACTGTAATAAACTTTTTACAAAAAAGAAACTGAAAGTGATTGTAGAGTATTTTGGAGTCTTTTCACTAACTACGGAGTGACGTTTCGCGATGATTGTAGTGCAAAGGTGGAGTGATCTGAAACAAAGAAAGATTATTGTATGTATCGATGATAATATAAATGAGTACTTCTATCTCAAATAACTCAAAATTTAAAAACCCCCGACACAAAAGCCTCTATAAGAAAACTAGAAAAGAGCAACTTTCAAACGGCTGAACCGATTTTCTTCGATTAATAGCTAAGAACACTCTCGATCAAGCCACCTTTCAAACAAAAAAAAACTACTTAAATTAAAGTCGGTTCATTCGTTTAGGAGCTACGATGCCACAGACAGAAACACGTCAAACTTATAACAATCCCCTTTTTGTGTCGTGGGTTAAAAAGTTTCTTGCCAACGCGGTATACAAAAATACACCACGCTTCAGCTAATTCATTCCGGTTAACCCTGTAAACATTAATCCGTACCGAAATAAGTAAAAATTCAATAGTTTTAATTAATGTTTGTTTAAAATAGTTTGACGGAGTAAAAGTAAAGAAGGGATTAAGTCCACTATCAGGACGGGGTCAGGTAAATTTTAATTTCCATGCAAATGTCGGCTTCATTCTAAATCTACGAGCTTCGGTGCCGTGAGACGCGCCGTAATGAACTTGCCTTTTGGAATTTTGTGAACGTGCAGATTTTAAAATTTTAATATTCACCGTGCAAAAAGCCACCACCAAAAATTACTAAACCGTTTTGCGTTCGTGACAAAACTAAACATTAAAAACTAACAAAAGTTTTGCATATACATAGGTAACTTTTAATATTATCTATCTATTTATCACCAAAAGTTTTCGAGATTCCAACAATTTGATTGTGTCCAAATTAAGGGCACTTTTGTACGGATTAATTAATTTTTCTAAGACAACGTCTAGCGAAATTATAATAAAAACCTAGCAAGTACCTAATTATTAAGTAGGTACTTACCTACCTATTACTTACTTGCTAATATATTTTGTAAATTCGAAAGCAACAAATTCCCTGTGCGTTTGTTGTCCTCAAAAGAAAATATTTAAGTAGGTACATATTTGCAGTTGGATTTAAGCCGGCCTTAGGTACGCAATACCCGTTAGTAGGTAAATGCATTCTGAATTCAGATCTTTTTCTTGATGTGATGTGATCGAACTGATCCGAGGGCTTTTAGATAATTATGCTGCTCCTCCTAAATGTTATGACTGCTGGGTCCTAAAGCCAGCACTCATATTTCACTGCCTAAGTAGGATCCGGTAACAAGATCGAGTAGGTATGCATTTTCTTTTTAGGCGTCTCGAGCAGTCCTTGACCAAGAGCCCGTTAGCTACGAGCCAGCGTCTACCTATTGGTTTACGATGTTGATGATGATACGGCTGTGGTGAGAAACGGTAAAAAATACATTACCAACAACCTACCAAACATAACCAAAGTAAGCAAATAAAAGCGAATAAAAAAAACCTTGTGATCACAATATAAGAGGAAATTATATCAAAACTTCCACCGAGGTATTCGCGAAAAGATATTTGCCGGAATTAAAACAACACTTGGAGAGAAAAGTGGTCCACCCCCCACCCCCCACCCGTCCCCCGGCCCCTGGGCCGCGTCCCAAGATGGCTCCTTTTAAAATGGGGTGGACCGGGCAGAATAAAAGTCTGCACCTTCAAGGTGGGGGTAGGTCGATGCGAATTTTAATTGGTCGGAGGGTAGCTACTACGGATTTTTTTTCGATTTGAGGTTTAGAAGTTCGGGGTTGCGGATTTTTCGCGTAGGTACCTACCTACCTAAGACCTGAATATATAATTTATTTTCGTGTAGATTGACCGTAGAGCCTTTCAAGGCCCATCAGTTGCTATAAGTAGGTAGGTACCTAGAGATAGCTTGCATCCCAAGGAGGCTATTTTTTGTACCGGAAAATCCAAGAGTTTCCATGGGATTCTTAAAACCATAATCCATACGAAGTCGACACCATAATAGTAGGTCATTATCATTATCATCATTGTCTGCCGATTGACGTCCACTGCTGGACATAGGTCTCTTGTAAGGAGGACCACACGCAACACATGTAGGTACACAAAATTATTTTTAATTTAATGAAATGCGCAATATTAATTAGTAATAGAATTATAAATTGTGATGAAATTGGGCACATAAATATAGGTATATTAGATACTACGAATATAAGCTAATTTTTAAGAATAAAAATTAGCTTCCCATGGAGTTCACATGGGATTTTAAAAATCTAAATCTTCGTGGATGAATTACGTACCTATACCTAACTATCTACTATCTAGTATTAATAATCTTGTTGAAAAGTTATTTGTTTACTTATGTCCTATCTTAGTTTATTTGTACTTAACATTAAAAAAATTAAAAAAATGACAAATTGATTGGTATGAATTACCTGGGAAGAGATCACTTTAGTGATAAGGACTTCGTTCGCGTGGATTTAGGTTTTTCAAAATCCCGTGGGAACTCTTTAATTTTCCGGGATAAAAAGTAGTCTATGTGCTAATCCAGGATATTATCTATCTCCATTCTGAATTACAGCCAAATCCGTCCAGTGGTTTTTGCGTGAAGGAGTAACAAACATACACACACACATACAAACTTTCGCCTTTATAATATTAGTGTGATTTTTAGTCTTTGTAATTTTGTTACAATAAAGTTGTTTTAGATTAAATTAAATTGATGCCAATAGGATTACCTACGCAGATAACTAAATAGATTTGAAATAAAATCCTTATCTAAATTACTGAGAAAACCATCAAAGGCAGAAATAAGTTTCATCAAAAATATATTCCTATTGACAATAATCAAAACAAATTGAGAAAGTTAACAATTTAACAAGAAAACTTAGCCAAACTTTATTAGAGTTACGATAATTACCATCTCTACTGTGAAATAAACTGTATCTTAATTCAATAGAGTCGTTAATCGTTTGCACACAAGTGTTTAACCTTCACATATGCGATGAGTAGGTCAACGTACGCTTTGATTCATGTAAAGGGCCTGAAAATAAGGTCACTGAGATGTAGCTACCTATTTCGGTAATTTCTCCAATATTTACTTAATTCACATACTAAAAAAACTAATTAGTTACGATACGAATATTTCCTTCGCAGGCAGGATGGTTTTAGGTTCAATAAAGTTCAATAAAGAGGTCTTGAGACTGGTTCTGGATTAGAGGCTTCGGCTGCGGCTAGTGACTGTATTTACCTACTTAGTATAGCATTGGCCTATCATCATCATGATAAGCACATTGCCAGCCCACTACTAAGGACGGATTTCCGCGCCAAATTAGAAGAGTAAGCCAATAGTTCCACCCTGCTGACAAAGTGTGGATTGGAAGACTCCACGTACCTTAGAAAACTTTATGGAGAACTCTGAGGCATGAAGGATTCCTCACGATGTTTTCCTTCACCTTTATCTTTGTTAATTAATAATTTAAATTAAAAACTACGGTATGGCCCTAATTCGCACGAGCGTTAAAAAGCTTTGCGTTAAAACCCGGCGTTGCGCTGAACATACAAAGTGCGCGTTAAAAAAGCGTTGACGTGTGATCAGATACTTGGGAATACATTTGTTCTATTAGAATACGAATGAGGCCTTAGCTACTCATAAAATTAAAAATGGAAAATTCCAATTTCAAAACGAAAACTTAGTTCCACCACCACGCCGTTAAAAGATGATTCCATCTTTTTTTACAGCCATAATTTCGAAAGCATAATTAATCGCCCGTGCCACCCGCCTTAATTGAATAACCACCCTGCGTCCCCCAGGAAAAACATCCCTTTCTTATTTTTACTCTGTCCCCCTTGCAAGACGATAAATCCATGCTACAGACAGCGGGGAGATATCTTCCAACATTATTTACCACCCCTAAGCTACACCAATTACTCTATTGATGAGGGAATAAGGGTCATTTTTACATGACAATGTGTTTGAGAACGGTACGTGTTGCGATGGTTTTAAAACAAGAAAAACCTCCCGCAATTCGTCATTCGAATTCCGCGGGCGTATAATGGCGGCTTGCGTTCTGAAATTTTCGTTTGAATTTGGAATTAGGCCTATTTTTTGTTAAGCATGGACTTTGGTGACTTGAAAATATTGTCAAAAAAAAATCTTTCATTGATTTTAAATTCAATGTCAAATGAATGTTAATAAAAATAAGCCTGACTTAGTTAATTTAGTTAGTTAGTTATTAATATTTTTATTAATTTTTTTGAATCATAAGGACATAGGTACCTTGGTAGGTAGTAGGTAGCTACTAAGGTAACAAACACCTTGAAAAATCTCAGTAGAAATTGGATATTACCTACATATAAATTATTTTTACACATTTTACAAAATTTTTAAAAAGAAGGATAGATTTGATGAAGATTTTTTTGGAAAACAACGATTTTGGACACCATTTGATTTGAAGTCAAAGCCGAAATAATTTCTGATCGCAAAAAATTATTTTGTTCATCGAGGTTTTTAGCGAGTTATATTTTTTCAAGGAGATTAAATTTTTAAAGATGTTGAAATATCCTTGAAATACTTGAAAACGCAGTATGTTTTAATAGGGGTGGCTCTTTCAAAATCAATGGTTTTAATGCTATACACACATTTTTAACAGTTAAAAATGACGCTTAATAAATACTCAACGTAAAAACGTAATTTTTTAAAATCAGTTAAAATACCTACAATCCAATACAAAAAAGTAATAATAATAAGAAACAATCCTACCGTGATGTACCACCCTCGATTTAAGAAGGGGCTTTTTTAGGGGATGCTACCCTAAGCAGGCACCACTCAAGGTAGACCCCTGGCTCCCTTCTTATTTATCTTATACATCGCTAACTATAAGGTAATTTGTGAGAAGGGTAGGTCAGATTTAAATTGACGCCTTGGAGGGTGAAAAGAAGAAATAAATGTGCATCCCCTGTTTTAAATTGCTAAGATGAGGGTGGTCCGCTTTCCGCTTTCTACGCTTTTAATGTACTTTCGATTTGATTAATGTCAGAAGATTCTCTTTCCTTTTGTTTTCCTTTTTGTTTTGTTTTTCTATCTTATTGTAGGTATGTTAAAAAATATAATCTACCTATATTTTTTAAGTTAAGTAAGTTGATTGAAGGTATTAAATCTTTCAAAATCTTTCTATGGTTTTATTTTTCGCCTATTCCTTTTACACATTCATACAATTTATAGATGTCCTATGTACCTATATCTACTTAAAAACCTAGCAAAATAATCATTTTGCATTTTAAAAACTTTTAAGTCAAACATAAAATAAACTATAAATGTTTTTCAAAAATTGATAACCTGATCGAAGTGATGTCTCATAATATCACGCATCATTTAATAACATCACTATTTAAAGACATAATTTTAAAGATTACAAATACATAATTAAAAAACTCATCAAAAAGTAATTAAAGCCTATAAAGCAAATTCACCAAAACTTAGAAAATCCATTATTAATTTCGATCCCCAAAAACACCCTCGCACCCCAAAATGTACGCCATTTTATATAAAACCCCTCCTTTCTAAAAATGCACTTAGAAATTTAAAGATATAATTAAGGGGGTGGCGCACCCTTGGGGAAATTCGCCTTCTTTCGACATTTTAAAGGCCCCCTTTTCTTAGCCCTTGCATCAAATAAATGTTTTGTTGTATTGCTTTTCTGGAAATGGCATGCAAAATTTTATAAAAATTTAAATGGAAGCATCTTTTGATAGCCTTTTAATTCGTCCAAACCTGTGTTGCATCAAATAGAAGCCTCTTTTTAACCCCCGACCCAAAAAGAGGGGTGTTATAAGTTTGACGTGTGTATGTGTGTATCTGTCTGTGGCATCGCAGCTCCTAAACTAATGAACTGATTTTAATTTAGTTTTTTTTTTGTTTGTTCGAGAGTGTTTTTAGCTATAAGCTTTACAATCAGGTCAACTTGAATATGTACCTATATCAAATAAAATAATTTAATGTTTTCAATCGTTAAGTTTTACTTAAGCTAATAAATTAATTGTTTGCTCATAATAATCTTTTATTTTATTTCACGAATGAATTCTACGATTTTTACTAAGTTTGGATAATACATAATTTTTTGGTATTGAAAATAATTCCTATGCATCTAAAGCCTAAAAGGTTTTAGTTAGAAATTTTTGTTCGCTCGCACCAAAGCTCGTTTCTAAACATGGCTCTTCCATTATAATATACTGGCCACTATATCAATGTAATCGTTAACCTTAGATCGTTTAAGCGTATATAGCTTATAATTACCAAATGAATATAGCTCCCGAACTGTTATTGTACTTCAGAGGAGCATCAACATATAATATTCTTAATATTTATATTTTTAGTACATACTCTACCACTCTCAATATTTTACTTAATTTATTCTAACACATTTTTTTGAAGTACTTAAATACTACCCCTCATCTTAACCCATCGCCGATCCACTACTGAGTACAATAGAGTGAGAAGGGTTTAGGTCATAGTCAACCGAGCTAACGTGCAGACTGGCAGACTTCACACACCTTTGAAAATATTATGGTGAACTTTTAGGCATGCGAGTTTCCTCATGATGTTTTCTTTCACCGTTAAAGCAAGTGATATTTTTAAATTCCGAAAAGTTGAGTTGAGTTGAGCACCCCTGCTACGTAACTACCCATGTTTTAAATAAGTTAAATTAATAATGTATTGAACAAAAATTTAGAAAGGAAAAGTTTCCTGCGACTGATAAAAAAAAAGATGGGATTAAAGGATGTTGGTTCAAAAAGCCAAATCAAAACAAACGAGGTCACGATAACAAAAAATCACAAACACGACAAAATGAAGCGTAAAAAATTCAAACGAAATGCCCCGTATCGAGAGAGAAGAAATAAAAACTTCCATTAAAACGGGAACAAACACAACATTTGTCCTTTAAAATTGGCGGGTGGATTTCCCACGTCACCGGCGAGGGACGTGTCAGCAGAAAAAACGGTTAAAAAGGCGGGAAAAATAAGGAAAAAGCGAAGAGACCCCGGCTATTATCCATGTTAATTCCCAGGATAATTTAATTCACGCCTAATTCTATTTGCCGAGGAAAAACGGGGAGGTGATAATTGTAGGACAGTTTTTTTGCGACACGGACGCTGGGGTATGGAGATTTTTTCTCCCTGATCCCTTCCTTATTCAGCGTGGGAAATGGGCTTGTTAGACCTAAAGTATAAGGTAATGATTATAGACTTACTAGCCGATGCCCGCGACTTCACCCGCGTGGATTTAGGTTTTTTGAAATCCCGTGGGAACTCTTTGATTTTCTGTGATAAAAGTAGCCTATGTGCTAATCCAGGACTTGTAGTTTTTACCTGAAGGAGTAACAAACCTACACACCCACACACACATATACACACACATACACAGTACACACACACACACACAAACTTGCACCTTTATAATATTAGAGTGATAGTGTGATTTCGTTGACGTCCGTTGGTTTGACGACATAGTAATGTATGGATCCATCGTGACCACAATTTATCCAAATGCCTGATAATAAATCGCTATATTATTTTGACGATTCAAAAGCCCTCAAAAATATTCTTTTCTATTCTTTATTATTGTACTAGCCTCGACTGCCTCGATTGCATCCACGTCGATTTGTTTTTGATTATTTTGATTGATTTGATTGATTGGTTTTTGAAAAATCCCATGGGGACTCTTGGATTTGCCGCAGCCTATATCCGTCTCTGGGATGCTATCTACGTAGCCCTGAAAAGGGTGATTAGTACTATCCTCAACTGATTATCTTCTCAGACCTGGGCGCGTTTGGAACCTAAATAGCTTTAGTTTTAAGTTTACGTAATTAATTATCACACAGTATCATCTTACGATTCTTACAATTCTGACCATCAAAAGGAGTATCTACTTTGAATAAATGATTTTTTTGAGTTCATTACCTGCAATATTCTTCATCGTCATCATCATCAATTCATCGCCGGTCCAACTCAACGAATGAGAAGTGTAGATCAACTCTCAATTAATATTCTTATTTTTTACGTTGTAAAAATACTTGCTGGAAGTAATATTGAGCCAATAAAACTTTCACGAGTTAAGTAATGCTTTTGACCACATAGGTCACCACCAAAGGTAAATTCAAAACTGACCACGCAATTTGATAGACCGTTAGAAAGAAACATTTTTAATAATATCCGAAACTTATAACCCTTTTGGTTTAATACCGGTTTTGGACAAAACGCGCGAAAGTGACCGGTGTCCCCCAGGGGTCAGTTTTGGAGCCGTATTGTCTATTTTTTGAATAGGACCGACCGGTCAATCTGGTTTTACTGACCCTTTCTTACCTTTTTAATCTTTTGTACGGATTTTAATGCAGCTGCTACTTTTAACTGGTTTAGTGACAAAACAATTATGCTCACTCACGTTCTAACTGTACCTATTGTTATTATACGTAAGCTCACCTATTTCCTGTATTAATTACTTTTCTCTGTCTATTTGGTGTCAGCCCTGTCTAATGCTGTTGGTAGACATCAGGCGAGTGGAAAGTCAGACCAAATCGTGCAGACTGTCTAGGTAAAGCCGAGTATCTAGACTTGTATTTATAAACAGTTACTCAAAATCAATGGTCACAGGTAAAGACCTGGAGAGTGCATTGGCTTCTTATCACGGAAAATCCCGGAAAATCAAAGAGTTCCAACGAGGTTTTGAAAAACCTAAATCCGCGCGGCCGAAGTAGCGGCCATCAGCTAGTAAATATAAATAAAAAGAGCAATTTCAAAGCAACATGATAAGTGACGTAGTATTTAGTGCATTAAAAAGCCATGGAAGCGGTGTGTAATTTGAAAAAGGCCATTCTAAACAATTTACAAGACACGCCCTCCGCTCGGGCTGTCATGTCATTACCATGGTAAACGATACGGGTTTGCGTATTTTAAATAACAGGACTTCAATGAAAAATATCATAAGAAAATTTCCTTCTTTTCCCTCGTTGGGTCGTATTCACCACACGCCCACACAAACAAACACAAGTACTTGATGTAAACTTTGTACTCCTACCTTCTGCAATACAGGTATTTCCTAGTGCAGAAGGTAGGAATCTCAATCTTGATATGTAACCCATGTATAAGTATCAAATAAAATTATTATTATTATTGTGTAAGGTACTTAAGTCTGTTAATCCGTACTGGGCCAGTGTGGCAGACTGTGGCCTAAGGCCTTCTCATTCTGAGACGAGACCCGTGCTCAGTAGTGGGCGAAAGTTTGTATGAGTGTGTGTGTATGTTTGTTACTGGCTGGATTTGGCTGAAATTTGGAATGAAGATAGATAATATCCTGGATTAGCACGTAGGCTACTTTTTGTCCCGGAAAATCAAAGAGTTTCCACGGGATTTCTAAAAACCTAAATCCACGCGGGCGAAGTCCCGGGCATCGGCTAGTTTATCATAATAACTATACCTAGTACCTACCCCCGAACATAGAATAATAATAAAATAACCACCCGCGAATGATTTCCATGACTTCATCCGCGTGGATTTAGGTTTTTGATAAAACTGTAGGAACTCTTTGATTTTCGGAAATAAAAAGCAAAAAATAACCTACGCCGGTCTCTGGTACCAAATAAACCAGAAATAAAACATAGCAATGGTTAATAAACCAAGTAAAAATAATTTCATACTAAAATTCAAATAATAGGTACCTACTTATCTGATGGTACCAGGTTACCATGAATCGAGTTTGTATAAGGAATCGTTAAAAACCGACATCTTTCGATTGAATTTTATCGATATTTCGCGTGCTTCATTTCTTATATTTTATGTAACAAGGACAAATATTGTTTAAGGATTTATGTATACCTATAGTAAGTACCTACCTAATGCAAGACATTTATTAAATGGTCTTATTCCCTATTTCTTAAAAAGATACTTTATTAGGGTCCATCAACCTGGAGACCACCATTGCTGCATCATTCGTCAAATTCTTGAAAAGCCGTCAACGCATTGGCGATTTCTCTGATTCTGCAACATCATACTTCATACTATACTACAAGTTAATTGTGTGTATGTATGTTTGTTACTCTTTCACACAAAAACTACTGAACGGATTTGGCTGGGAGATAGATAATATATCCTAGATTAGCACATAGGCTACCTTTTATCCTGGAAAATCAAAGAGTTCCCACGGGATTTTGGAAAACCTAAATCCGCGCGGACGAAGTCGCGGGCATCAGCTATTACAAAATAAATGTTTATGGGCTGCGGTAATCACTGACTTCTACTGTATGCTCGATTTTTTATTTAAAAAAAAAATTAAAGAAATATGTCTACCTATCCTTATTAACAAAGAACCAATGAACCGTTTCCGAACGACTATCAATAGACAATTTAGTTTTTTTTTCAACCCTTTCGCGCCACATGTCCTTTAGTTTACAACCAAAATTTATAAACGTGACTGCGAATAAAAAACAAATAATACCTTTAGACCGATGTCCATATGTCCTGCTCTTTTGTTTGGTTTTTAATAATAAACGATAGACACAGTTGAATGCAATTTAGCTACTATGGTCAGTTTAGGGTGACCATGTTCTGTTCATGGTCTGTTGCAGAACCGACAGCCGATGGCACTGACGTGTTCTGGAGTGGAGACCACGTACCGGTATTGTAGCGTATCGGATGATATCCAGCCCGCTGGACCGATGACCTGAAGAAGGTGGAGCGGAGCGGGTGGATGAGGAAGGCGGAGGACCGTGTTTGGTGGCGCGCTCTTGGAAATGGCCTATATCCAGCAGTGGACGCATACAGGCTGATGGATTGGAAAGGATTGGATGAGGCACTACAGTTATCATTTTCTATTGGAAGAGGTGATTTAACCATGGTGATTTCTCATGGTGGTGCTTTTTGATTATTCTATCGATCTGTAAACTATCGAGAAGTTACTTCAACGTTTTGAAAATTTTACGGGTTTTTTGACTAACTATAACTTATCGACATTTTTGTAATTTTCAACCGAAAATATTTTCCTGTAAGTAAATCCAAAAAAAAAAAAAAAAACCCATATCCCAATAAATATCTACGCAATAGATAAAAGACTAAACTTACTCCCAACGTAAACTGATTATTATCAACGTAAGTACTTACCTACGGCTAAGATATTGGGTCTATAAACGTAAGTTTTTTTTTTCATATATAAAAGGAAAAGGTGACTGACTGACTGATATATGAAAGCACAGTTCAAACCACTGAACGTATCTAGCTGTTTGGCATATAATATGTACGAGTAGATAGCTAATAACGCTAAGAAAGGAGTTTTGAAACTTGAAGCCTTTAGGGAGTAAAATAATGGTATAAAAGTATGAATTTCTCTCATTTTTAAGTTATATTTATGAAACCTAGTATTTAGGCTTTTGATTAAAAATGAAGAATGATTCAAATTTTAAATTTAATTTATCTTTCATTTCAGAGACATCCGGAAGTCCGACAATACGCTCGTAACATGGTGTCCGCGTTAGACCAAACCGGTTGCGACCGGAACAGGGTCCGGTTTTGGCCAGTTGGGCATTGTTGACCCTTTCTTACGCTATTGTTGGTGTTGGGGTCGAAAGGTCCTTGAGCAGATGTCCGTACCGTAAGCTGGCGGGTTAAAAAGTATCAATATATCGGCACGATTTGTTAAGAGGGGTATCTTCGTACTGCGCTCCAAACAAAATATAAATCAATACTATCCATACTAATATTATAAATGCGAAACTGTGACTGTCTGCCTGTTTGTCTGTCTGTCTGCTAGCTTTTCACGGCCTAATAGTTTAACCGATTCTGACGAAATTTGGTACCAGGTTGGTTTATATCCCGGGAACGGACATAGGCTACTTTTTATCCCTGAAAAACAAAGAGTTCCCACGGGATACTTAAAGGTCCGTCCGTTTAACCGATTTACACATATGAAATTTGGTACAGAGGTAGCTTACATCCCGAAAATTGATAGAGGCAACTTTTTATCTCAGAAACACAAAGAGGTTTCCATGGTATTTCAGTGTTACATTCATATTTATAAAAATTAAAAATACTTACTTACTTTGATCAAACCATTTACTTGTAGAACCAAAGCCAATAAAGCCAGTATGGAAAGAATCTCACAAGCAACCTTTGAAAGTAAACTTAACACTAACTTAACTAACTTAACACTACTAATTATCAAGCAGTGATAGCACTTGCCACAAGTTGTAAATAGTGTGGAAAGTTACAAGGAAAGTGATAAAAATGCGTGGTGACTCATGAGGCTCGTGGTGGCATGTGACGCGAGTGTGTGGTATAGTGCAGAACAATTCGCGACTACGCCGGCGAGCTATTGCCGCCTTCCCCAGATATGCGACACAGGCGCTGTGGAAATTGGACTCTATTCATTATTTTTTGCTATTTCTTTATAACACACACACACAACAGAGCTCGAAGTGGCGTTTTGTCAATAGCTGAGACATTATGAAGTCCAACTACAGGACTACGACAAGTGAACGACCAGACTACGATAAGGTAACGACAAGACAATGACAAGACTACGATAAGACTACAACAAGGCAACGACAAAGCAACGACAAGGCAACGACAAGGCAACGACAAGGCAACGACAAGGCAACGACAAGGCAACGACAAGACTATGACAAGACTACAACAAGACAACGACAAGGCAACGACAAGGCTACGGCAAGGCAACGACAAGGGCACGATAAGACTACGACATAGCTCTGACAAGACAACGACAAGACAATGACAAGGCAACGACAAGACTACGATAAAGCTACGACAAGACATGGACAATTTTTTATTACGATTTTTTGCATTGATATGCTTAAACCAGTGACATAGGCTAATTGAGAATAATCCCGCAAAATAGAGTTTCCAAGGGATTTTTAAAAACGTAAATCCACGCGAATGAGGTCGCGGTATCTTCTAGGACCTAGGTACTTACTAATATGTATTCTGAGCTTCTAGTCGACAATTATAATCATAAAAGCGAGTCATTTTCGCCTGTAGCTGTGCCCGGCAGTTCTAATGTAAGATTTACACCGGTTATCCGGGAAGGAATAGTTAGCTCGCGAAGGAAATCCGCGCGCCGACACACTAAAAATTTGCCTTACAAATTGTTTGCAAAACAACCGGAATATTTGGGAAAGCACACATTTACATTTTGCTCACTTGTTTTACCCTAGGTGTATGAATTGCTTTAATTGGTCGTTAACATCGATTTTTCTAGAAGTCACATCAAGCAGTTTGTTTACATAGTATTTTTATGTTGTGTGTATTCTATTATATTTTAAAATACATAGTATCAAGGGCCAATAGAATACCAATTTCCAAATACTAATAATAATTGTGAGTACCAATACGATAAGGACCTAGCAATCTGTTTAAGGTTAATATTATTAACAATCGGAAGTCGATAAACGTGCAATCCCTTTGAAAAATTAAAAGTATAGGTAGGTACGAAAATTTCAAATCCCTCTCATGATCAATACAGTAGTCAGTATTTGCCAGTAGATACTAATAACTTTAATTTACAAGTGTAAATTAAAAATTTATAACACCACCGACAAGTGAAGGTTAATAACTAGAAAAGAGCTGATAACTTTCAAACGTCTGAACCGATTCTTTTGGATTATAGCTAAGAACACTCTCAATCAAGTGCACCTTCCAAACAAAATAAACAAAATTAAAATCGGTTCATTAGTTTAGGAGCTACGATGCCACAGACAGATACACAGATACACACGTCAAACTTTATAACACCCCTCTTTTTGGGTCGGGGGTTAAAAAGCCGAATTAGCTGACCACCAGCTACAGAGTGAACTACCGCATGTGACTAAACCCACAAGGCAGTTAAATCTCAATTCTAATGCCGTATCGATTTGATAAATCGATTCCTACAAATCGGTATCACAAAGGAATAATCACAACAGCAATAAAAAATGCACCATAAACAGCAGGTGGGCGTGAACCGTCAATACTTGGCATACCCGTGACACATGGTGGTCAAAGATTATAATATTCATGTAGAACCTACACCCAATACACACACTAGCTTCTCCTTTCAGCAAAAGGTTGCCTGGTAGATATTGCTCTAAGCAATAACAATTGTGCCTGCGCCTTTGTACACAATTGTTTTTTTCTGTTTTTATCCTTCTGTGTTGTTCCTTTAGGTACATGTTTTTGTATGCATTAGAGACTTCTATCTATCTATCTATCTAATTTAAACGTGATTGTATTGCCTACAACATTTTTAAATACCCTTAATTCAGCGGGATAAAGAAGCCAGGGGGCACATTGCTCTATCACAGTTGTTGGTATGATATTTTTGTTATGTACCTACCTACTACTAATGTGTATGTTTGAATGTGCAGCGCCCACACAAGTCGACAATACTTAAGGGTGTTAAGAACCTATGTAAATACCTATAATAAATAATTATATTGATAAAATAAATAATCTAAATTAATAAAAGCAAAAGTGACTGACTGACTGATCTGTCATCGCACAGATCAAACTAGCGGATGGATCGGGCTGAAATTTGGCACGCAGACGACTAGGACGCAGGCATCCACTAAGAAAGGATTTTTGAAAATTCACCCCCTATGGGGGTTCCACGCAGACAAAGTTGCGAGCATAAACTAGTTATGTAGTGTTTTTACAATAGGTAGATAGGTACTCGTACATCCACACACGTACATTTCAACATTTTAATGCTCTATGACCAATGTGACGAAGTGTCAAAATCTAAGTTATCGGAAGCAACTTATTGAAATTTAAAGAGCTTCCTTTATTTCAAGAAAAAATATGCCTTTTCACCCCTTTTCAAACCTAAACTCTTAACATTAAAAGAAAAAAAAATAGAAATCTATTGTTGTTTCAAACAAATGGTGTGACATACTGTTTAAGTCATTGGTTTATTATGGACTCTAAATTAATGACATAAGTGCTGTTTTCCTTACACAAAATGTCACATGATTTTTTTTTTTCAATTCTTTTGATAACATATCAAGGATTTTATCAAAAGTTCTCTCTATATCAATAGGTTAAGACCTATTTTTGTATGAATTTGTATTCCGGATCCATTTTTTCAATCACTTTCGATTTTTGGATCGATTTCACGATATCGATATTGAATTGACTAAATATTTGAACAAGGGTCGGAAGTCATTGATTTATAAGAAAGTGAAAAGAATCGATTCGTGTTTTTTGCTTAATTTTGACATTTTTAAATATTTTATTGGCAGCATGGTGAGGAAACCACCTGTTTAGATTGTTGTTTTTTTATTCAAAAAATGTTAGATTTATTGATATCAGCTATATTATGTAGATGATGCCCAAAGACTTCATCAACGTGGATTTATGTTGTTAAAAATTACTTGGGAATTTTTTGATTGCCCGGAATAAAAAGTAGCCTATAGGTATCCATAACCGAAGTGAAAGCTACCTCTGTACCGAATGTAGTAAAATCGGTTAAGCGGGTGTGTTTTCAAAAACTCGTGGGAACTCTTAGATCAAAAATAAGACTTCGACAAGGAAGCTCACAGAAGAATACAGCTGGGCTGGGCAGCATTTGGAAAATTGCATCAAGTCTTTAATTCGTTGATACCCCAAGCCTAAAGACGAAAGTCTTTAATGAGTGTGTCCTGTGATGACGTGTGGTGCTGAAACGTGGACACTGATGGCCTTGTCCACAAGTTCAAAGTCGTTCAACGTGCTATGGAGTGGGCTATGGTGGGGACCTCTCTGAGAGACAAAATTCGTAATGAGGAAAACCGCCGGAGAACCAGGGTGACCGACATAGCTCAGCGAATTAGCCAGTTGAAGTGGCAGTGGGCAGGCGACGTCTGCCGCAGAACTGATGGCCGCTGGGACAGACGTGTTCTGGAGTGGAGACCGCGTATCAGCAAGCGCAGTGTGGGACGACCTCCGACCCGCTGGACTGACGACCTCAAGAGGATAGCGGGAAGTGGGTGGATGAGGAAGGCGGAGGACTGTGGGAAATCCTATGTCCAGCGGTGGACGCAAACAGGCTGATTGATGGATTGATTGATTGATTGAAAAGTAAGAAGAGCTTCATTTAAAATACCGTTACTTAAAGCTACTCATGTATGAATATAGAAGTTAAATTTTCACAAAGCAACACTCCCAAGGAGAACGAACTAATTTTAAACTTCGATTCTTAAAGCCCATACAATTCTAGCTATATACAGGTTGTTCCAAACTCACGGACGCTACAAAACAGGCAAGTCGCCTCAGCTATGTAAGTGCAATTTAAAATGTAAATTAACGACTCAAAGAAGTGGGGGGGCGCTCACCAACACTCTTGAAACAGCCTGTATATAACTTCTATACGCAAAACTTGGCGTAAAACCAACGGAAAATCACTGAAAACCCAACTTTATTTTTTTGTCGATAAAGTTGAAAATCATTTGAAGTACATACGGTCTTATAACGTTTTACGTCAGTGAGCTTTAATGGGAGAAAAGTAGACACGTTCTAATTTAAAATTTAAACGCAAAGGCTAAGGTACGTTTTTCTTTGTTCTTCGAAACTGGCATATAAGACCTTTCCAAATTTTTTTTATATTTCTTCCCAAGTAAAAGATTTGTTTAGCAAGAAAATGTGAATTAAGAAGCGGACCGTCTTTGGGCGTACTTTAATTTATTTCTGGAAATGGAAATTTAATTATAAACGTAATTTTTGTTCCCTTTCCTGGTTTTCTTTGGGAAATTATGTTTGTTTTGGTATTTTTAGGGTTCTGTACCTCAAAAGGAGAAACGGAACCCTTATAGGATCACTGTGTTGTCTGTCTGTCTGTCCGCCTGTCGTATCTGTGAAGAAAACCTATAGGGTACTTCCCGTTGATCTAGAATTATGACAGGCAGGTAAGTAGGCCTTATAGCATAAGTAAAGGAAAAAATCCGAAAACCGTGAATTTGAGATTAAATCACAAAAAAAAAATTAAAATGTGTTCATGAACAAATAATTAGTATTTTCAACTTTCAAATTAGGTAAGATTGCTATACAAAGTTGGGTATCATATGAAAGAGCTTTACCTGTAGTACATTCTAAAACAGATTTTTATTTATTTTTATGTATAATAGTTTTGATTTATCGTGCAAAATGTTGGAAAAATACCCGAGTACGGGACCCTCAGTGCGCGAGTCTGACTCGCACTTGACCGGTTTTTCCTTGTGAGATACGGAACCCTAAAAAAAGAATAAAAGATAAACAAGTCCATTGAAACAATATTAATAAAGGCAAACAAATGAACTTCTCCCAACGTAACCGAAGAACAAACAGAAAAGAAACCCGATATTTCTCAATCAAAACTACAAGTTCATAAACGAAGCAAAGTAACAAAACACCTATAGCCGCGTCGCATAGCAACGGAGACCATTCCTTTTTTCTCCACAAGTGGGATGAGAGGCTGGAGGGGAGAGGGGGGGGGGGGGGGGGGTAAGGGGACCGAGAAATGGAAAACTCGGGAAAATTGTAGCATTCTTGAGGCAACGCGCCGCTCACACCTTCTTGGGCAGAGGTTGAGAACATTTGGGGCGTTTTTCAATTATAAAAAAAAGTTTTACCGGGATACGTCATCATCATCATCAACCCATTGCTGGCTCACTACTGAGCATAGGTCTCCTTTCAGAATGAGAAGGCATTGACTATAGTCTACGCTGACCTAGTGCGGATTTTCAGACTTCACACATCTTTGAGTATTTATTAATTACCAAATTAATCTTGGAATACTTAATTACTAAAAAAATATTATGAATACATTTTGTTGAGGACTGGTAGAGTTCAGGTTTCAGCATTCCGTATCGAAAATCTGATCTGAATGTTTTCAGAAACAAACTATTTCATGTTGTTAGATACCTACTTTTCACGGTCCATCTGTTGAAGTAATTTTGAGGGGTACAAAGATAGCTTTTTTTAACTCCCGACCCAAAAAGATGGGTGTTATAAGTTTGACGTGTGTATCTGTGTATCTGTCTGTGGCATCGTAGCTCCTAAACGAATGAACCGTTTTTAATTAAGGTTTTTTTTTGTTTGTAAGGTGGCTTGATCAAGAGTGTTCTTAGCTATAAGCCGAGAAAATCGGTACAGCCGTTTTAAAGTTATCAGCTCTTTTCTAGTTTTGTCATAGAGGTTTTTGTGTCGGAGGGTTTTTTTTTTTTCAGTTATTTATTTACAGACTAGCGCTTGGCTGCAATCAGACCTGTTTGCATCCCGGCTACTATTACAAAAAGTACGGGTTTGGTAAGTTTATAATAAACCTAAATCCACAATTGTCAATTAATTCGGTAAACCTATTTTTATTTCCATTATCAACCCATTGCCGCCCCACTACTGAGTAAGGGTCTCCTCTCAGAATGAGAAGGGTTTAGGCCATAGTCTGCCACGCTGGCCCAATGCGGATTGGCAGACTTCACACACCTTTGAGAACATGGAGAACTCTCAGGCATGCAGGTTTCCTCACGATGTTTTCCTTCGTCGTTAAAGCAAATGAAATTTAATTGCTTAAAACGCACTCTTATTTTTATTTATTTTTTACATTTTCTATTTGAAGGTCTAAGAAAAGGTTCGCGAGGCCTGCGGAGCTCAGAACGTAAAAAGGAGCGCTGTGTTGGACGTCCCCCTACCCACCCCAGCCACGGACTTTGCGAGGCGCGGACTCCGCGCGGGCGGTATAATTTATTTATATTTCTAAGTATATTTATGTAACCATTCGGTATTTATAATAGGTATTAGGATTACGAAAAATTCTAATTTTGCGTTTTAATGCAATAATAGCCTAATAATAATTAATTTGCCCTCATATTTTCAGGGGGTCCAGGATTGAATCCCGAGTAACGCTAATTTTTCGGTGTACCTAATCAATACAAATCAGACTTATGTGCATTTATATCACTTGCTTTAACTATGAAAGAAAACACCGTGAGGAAACCTGGTGAATTATGGCCTAACCCCTTCTCATTCTGACTGGAAGCTGGAAGGAGGACCAACGAGAATGGGCTAAAGATAAATTGAGATAATTATGATAATTTATCAATCGTTCTTGATTATGCTTAAATTAAGTGATTTTGCTTAATAACTATGTCGATTTCTGTCTGGTGTGAGGCTTTGGGCGTGACTAGTTGCTACGGCAAAGCTGTGCCGCCAAGCGATTTAGCGTTCCGGTACGATACCATGTAGAAACCAAAGTGGCTTATTGAAAACTGCCATATCCCTTCAAAGTTGTCTGCTTCCATCTTAGACTGCATCATCACTTACCACCACATGAGACTGAAGTCAAGGGCTAACTTGTATCTGAAGAAAAGAACTCCTAATGGTAAGTGGTAGGTGTACGTTAAAGTAAATCCGTCCCTGTACGCTTAGTCTTCGTGGTTCAAAGTAGTTTTACGAATCTAAGTCGACTGTGATCCGCGTTCACCCAAATTAATGTTTATTGTGGGTAGCTACAAAGTCTTAGCAAGTCATTTGAAAAGTTAAAAAAAAGAAGTACAGATTGAGAGACTGAAAAAGATGCGGTGCTACTATGCACTGCATATTTTTCAGCTCACACATAGAAGTTTTTCAGCAACTTTCTGCGTTCTATCGCTGTATTTTTAACTCCCGACCCAAAAAGAGTGGTGTTATAAGTTTGACGTGTGTATCTGTGTATCCGTCTGTGGCATCGTAGCTCCTAAACTAATGAACCGATTTTAATTTAGTATTTTTTTTTGTTTGAAAGGTGGCTTGATCGAGAGTGTTCTTAGCTATAATCCAAGAAAATCGGTTCAGCCGTTTGAAAGTTATCAGCTCTTTTCTATAGTTACTGTAACCTTCACTTGTCGGGGGTGTTATAAATTTTTAATTTACACTTGTTCGATATTGCATCGCGTTTTGTCTACTTTTTGCGTAAAATGACATAGAGAAACAGGATTAATGACAAAAAGTTTTTATTTATATAAGTATGAAAGAAAAATCCCAGACAATAAGATGCTGAGATGCTGCCATAACCACAGAATATATAAATACGTAATAACTCTTAGCTATCTACATAGGTAGGTATCCATCTTTCACCAACAATGCCCTTTTATATCTTATAGTCGCTATAATTTCTTAAGGCTTTTTGCATCATTTACGCCGAGCAAAACAAAACATTAGCCGCCCAGCGCTGCCAGACCCCAACATTTTCATGATCGGCCGTTTCCTTACGGAGTTTTTCGAACGGAGAAAGGGGTTGGGGGGTCTTGGTGACTTGGTCGGTTTATTTATGATGAGGCGCAATGTGACGTCATCCGAGAAAACGGGCATTTTCTTTCTGGAATAAAAGTAGCGGGGCTTTGGTTATGAATGATGGTTCGTACTTGGGTAGGTTCTTAGGCCTACTTAGATATTTATAGTAGGTAAGTATGGTTGAAACTGTAGCCTAGTGGAACACATCGGCCTTCTAGTCAGGAGTCTAGAGCCCTGGGCACCCATCTTTACCTTTTCGGTGTAATGAGCGTTAAAACGCAGGACATCACTTACTTAAATACTTATCATTTGCTTTAACGTTGAAGAAAAACATCATAAGGCAATAGCCCACAAGAAACTCAGGTCTAAAAGTATACAATAACAATAATCATCAGATATTATGTAACAATACCAATGCAAGTGCCTAAATAGACATCTAGGTAACCCTAAAGTACAGTAGGTGGGTCACATTATCCCCGCTATACTATGATAATATCTATATTGCCAAAATTTTATGTTTTTTGCCAGCTTGGCGGATCATCTCTTAAATAGGTACATTTATTTTTGCTTCCTGCCACTTCAGCTTGCTATTCCTGTGAGTTATGTCAGTTTTACTCGCATGTAAGTGGTGTTGTTGTTGTTACTTTTTTTTATTCAGATAGGTACCTACAAGTTAGCCCTTGGCTGCAATCTCATCTGGTGGTAAGTGATGATGCAGTCTAAGATGGAAGCGGGCTAACCTGGAAGGGGTATTGCAGTTTCCAATAAACCCATTCTCCTTTGATTTCTACACGGCATCGTACCGGGAGGCTAAATCGCTTGGTGGTAAAGCTTTGCCAGTAGGGTGGTAACTAGCCACAACCGAAGCCAACAAAAATACCAGACATTATGTTTGTAGAAAGTGCATAATAGACACAACCATAAGCTGCAGTAGGTGGGTCACATTATCCCCGCTACTATGATATGTTGCCAAAATTTATGTTTTTTGCCAGCTTGGCGGATTATCTCCTAAATGCATTTATTTTTGCCTCGTGGCGGCTGCGGGCTTGGCAAGATCCCGCGTTTTGTGCACTTGTTAAGTTTTATTTGCTTTTATCTAAACTACTTGGCTTTGTTTTGGTGGTAAATTGTCACTGTACGGATGTTGGCTTAAACACAATAATCGCATCTCTTTATTCGTAACACTACGATGAAAAAAGACAAAGGTTGCCTGTAAGAGATTGCTATAGCAATAAGGCCGCTTTTGCACCGCGTACTTAGTATAGTTTCTTCTAAAAAAAATCTGTAGATAAGTATACCTATTATGTTTGTGTGTGCAATAAAGTTTTCCAAATATTTTTTTTTTATTCGGTGACAATGGAGCTCTGGTGATGTGTGAATGACGATTTCACCAAGTGATAAGTGGTGACAGACTGCAGTCTAAGATGGAAACTAAATACATTGGAAGGGATATGCCAGTTCAGACGACTCAAAGGGTTGCAAAGTTAAAGTGCCAATGGGTAGGTACATAGTTTGAAAAACCTATACTTTTAGACGTTAGAGTGCCAAGATGGCGACCTCATACCGGAAAGCGCAGCGTTGGAAGACCCCCAATAGGCGAACAGACGACATCAAATGAGTCGCAAGGACCCGTTGGATTCAGGTGGTTAAACTCATATTACTTATCGGTTTCTACGTGGCATGGCATTGTACCAGAACGCTAAGTTGCTTGACTGTACGCAGTTAGACTGACTGACTGAGTTGATAGACTGGTTAGATAATTAGCTACGGTCGTAGTCTTTCACGAGACCGTCTCAGACTAAATCAGAGAAAAATCCCCTGCCGGGAACCGAACTTCAGACCTCCCTGTTTATGCGGCAGGGAGGTCGTAATAAGTAGCAAAATGTTTACTCTCATGCTAAAGATCTTTTATTTTAGTGTATTTATAGGTATTTTTTATAGGTTCTATTTTATACATAAGTACAATGAAATAATACTAAGTAATAAAGTCAAACTTATTTTAACTATGTTTGTTTATGGAGGTTTTCGCGTGCACAGGTTTTATGTTAGTTAATATAAGTACGTAAAATTTGTCTGAAAGTAGAACATTTATTTTACTATAATTTGGTTGCCTTTGTGTAAATTTCACTAAATTTCGTATTTGTTGTATTATTGTCTTGACTGTAACTATAATTAATTTGATTCAATATTTTTATGTACCTACCTATATCTACTGCAGGTAATGACTCTCGATAAGTCATAATACATTTACTGCAAATAAAAAAAATAAAAAAAACTAAATAGGTAAGTAGGTACCTACATAATAAGAAAAATCCTGGCTTACTAACTCGCACTTTTCAACATTCAGCCCCTTGAACCTAGAAAGCTAACATTTTGCATATAATGTAGACAAGGAATAGAGCCCGTTTTTTTAAAATTCCCTCGGAATAAGGAGTACCTACCTACTATTAATATTTTTGACGAGCGAAGCCGTGGATGGTCACTAGTGAATGAATAATAGCCCGTCACATTTACATAAGAATAAACCTACAATAAAAGTGAATAAGTAAGTATATTTTCATGTTCTTAAATCAAGAGTCATCTCAAAATAAACGCGAAACATAAAACCGTCTAATTTCACGTCGCACACCTAAAACAAAGAAACAAAAACAAAAAACCCGACACCCGGCATTACGTCGAAAATTACACAGCTTAAAAACCATTAATAACGTTTCTTCCCCCCCACGAAACGAAAACTCCTTCGCAAATTTGAGTCCTTCGTTAAAACTGTAGAAAAACACCCCCCACGTGGGGTGGCTCGCCCCCGGCCAGTCTAAAGAAGAAGAAATATGGATCAATAAAGAAATAGCGCGGTGTCCAATAGAAGGAGCGGCTAGTACTCACATTAAGGCAGGCTTTGTCTGTGTGTCGCGTCCGTACGACCATGCTTATTCATACAGAGGCGATGGAGGAAAAATGTTGTTTGTGTGTGAGCTCGCGCCTGTGTAACCGCAAGAAAAAACGCCGGAGGGTCGCTTTTGGCTTAGTATTTTGAATGGCTTCGGTATGGCATTTGAGGGTTAATTTATAATTACTCCTCAAGTGGATATTATTTAGTAGCGCTTATGTTTTACTTGTATTGGATGAGTGCTTAGTTACCTATACCTAAGTTTGGAGTTAGGTAATAAGTTTGAAACTTTTTGGCGGAAGCTGTTATTGTACCTTCCTCTTATCACTACCATTACTATAAATGCAAAAGGTGTTTTTCTTTGTTGGTTTATTGGTTTGTCCTTCAATCACATGATCGATGTGATTTTTTTTACGATACCTACCAGGTAGATGCTACATGACAGGACAACTTTTCATCCCGGAAAATCAAAGAGTTCCTACAAGATTTTTGAAATCCTAAACCACCAGATGAAGTTATGGGCGGTTAGGTACCTATTTAATAATTTAAAGCAAATCTTGTAGATAATTTTATTTTTTCAGAGTAGCTAGGTATCTGATACCCACGATTTCGCCTACGTGGATTTTCGTTTTTTAATAATCCCGTAGGAACTACCTACCTATTGAATTTTACAGGATAAAAAAGCCTACGTTCGTCTCTGGGATGCAAGCTAGGTATGTATCTAGCAAACATATAGCAGGTACGCGACAGGTTGAGATGGCAATCGGGGTATGAGGCGAGGGGACGCACGCCTCGCACACCCGCAGACAGACAACAGAGTGACATTAATAGGGCCCGTTCTTACCCTTTGGCTAGATCAAACCTATGTTTGTATGTAAACCTAATGTAAAATCGGATCTAACTTCAAAGCTACCAAACAAAAATTCATTTATTCTGAACTAGAAGATGCCCGCGGCTTCGCCCGCGTGGATTTCGGTTTTTTAAAATCCCGTAGGAATTCTTTGATTTTCCGGGATAAAAAGTAGCCTATGTGCTAATCCAGGATATTATCTATCTCCATTCCAAATTTCAGCCAAATCCATTCAGTAGTTATTGCGTGAAAGAGTAACAAACATACACACACACACACACACACACACACACATACAAACTTTCGCCTTTATAATATTAGTGTGATTCATACAGCGCTATCACCGAAAAAAAGCGTGTAAAATGCAAAGCAATTCATAAACCAAATCAAAACAACCCCAACGGGACACTAACACATTTCACTCACAATATAACCGGCACTTATCTCCGACAAACAGTGGCAGAATCCGGGAAAAAAGTAAAAATACAACATGTTAAGTGCGCGTCAGATCTTTCCTAAAGTAGGGTTCCGTAAATCACGCTAATATTATAAAGCTGAAAGTTTGTGTGTGTGTGTTTGTTAATCTTTCACGCAAAAACTACTGGACGGATTTGGCTGAAATTTGGAATAAAGATAAATTATACCCTGGATTAACACATAGGCTACTTTTTATCTCGAAAAATTAAAGAGTTCCCACGGAATTTTAAAAGCCAATAGCGAACGAAGTCGCAGGCATCAGCTATGTTGTATGTTAGATATATTGAGGTAACCACAACCATATTTCTGAATAATAATGCTGCAGAAAATCATGGTGAAACTATAAAGGCTCTTAGAATTTGAGTACGGAACCCTAAAAACCCAGGACAATCTCGAAAAACAACCCTAATAATTTGGCTCATTACTAAATGCACGGGAACATATTCCGCCTTAACCGTCGCTATAAATAAAAGGCGATGGGGGAGGGAAAAATTTTATTATCCCTCCCCCAGCCCGTAAAGGAGAAATATGAAATAAAATGAAAATGTAATGGGGAAAAAATACTGAGTGCGCGCGGTAAGACAAAGGGATGGGAAAAGGTAGGCAACTGTGGAACTGATATTAATATTATTTTTTTCCAACTTAATAGAGACTAGCGGGGTGATTCGCGAACTTAGTGTACTTTGAATAAATGATTTTGACTTTGACTTTTGACTTTGATTTAGTGTCTAAGACCGAATGATAGCCACCGAGCTCATTTGCCATATTTTTAATCCATTGAAGGTTTCTATGAAACATTATTATGATATCATTCAGTGAAGCAGCATTGAAGAATCAATCAATGTCAAATGATCTCTGTGGCTAACATTTTGAATTGAACACTGAGTTAGCGAATCGCCCTTCTAAACGCATTTACGAACTGGCAAAGTATTAACTTACGCTGACTGGCACAGTAGTGAAAACTCTGGTTTTATCTGCGGGAGGTCCCGGGTTCGATTCCCGAAAGACGACAGACACACTTTTGCATTTACAATATTAGTTATTAAATACATTCAATCAATCAGCTTATTTGCGTCTACTGCTGAATATAGGCCTTTCCAAGAGCGCGCCACCACACACGATCCTCCGCCTTCCGAATCCATTCACTTCCCGCTAGGTCGTCAGTCCAGCGGGTTGGAGGTCACGTCATCCTACACTGCGCTTGCTTGCTGATACGCGGTCTCCACTCCAGGACACGTCTGCCCCAGCGGCCATCAGTTCTGCGGCAGACATGGCCTGCCCACTCACTCGCTTTATTCAGCTGGTTAATTCGTTGAGCTATGTCGGCTACTCTGGTTCTCCTGCACACATTTGGTTTGGTTAGATACATTTTCTGTACTTTTATTCTGTAAATAAATATACAAACCCTCTCTGGACTTCGTCTGTGATGGCGTTTGCTGGCGGGCGTGCTGTGCTTGTTTGGAGTGTTTTTTTTTGTTAGGAGTGGCTGGTTTTTGTGTTGGTTGGTGTTTTTTGGTGGTGGAACTGAATGGGAAGCGCTCTAAAGGGGCGCCGCGCGTATGTCGGCGGGCGCCGGCGCAGACGGAGTCCATACTTGTATAGATTCAATAACTTGAAAATAAAACTCTACAAACTTGACATTGGCTAATCAGGGTAAAGCCAGATTTAAAGAAAAAAAAAAAAAAACCCTCTCTCCATACCAGCTTACCCCCTGAAGGCGGGGACAGACGGCGCGAGCCTCGGGCACCGAAGAATCGTTTCTATAAATTTGCCTTATCACAAAAATATTATATCCTTCTAAGTATCAACCCCGTCGTGAATAATATGCCGCCATCTTTGTTTTATATCCTTAGATAATGGGATTTTTTATATTTCACTAAAGTAAGCGTTATAAAACCTTCTAGGTAAGTAAATTATATTTATCTACCTGTCTATATTTGGTTTGGTTTGTATATGTTTTTTCTGTATTAATTTTGTGGTGTACAATAAAAGTATATTAATTTATTTATTCATACTGTTTTGGTAGGTGCTGTTTGGTAGAGCTATCATTATCAACCAATTATATACGTCCACGGCTGGACATAGGACTCTTGTAGTAACTTTCACACGCCACAATCTTGCGCCGCCTGAATTCAGCGGCTCCCTGCGACTCGTTAGATTAGAATAGAATAGAATAGAATAGATTTTTATTCAAATAAACTTTTACAAGTGCTTTTGAATCGTCAAATAATTTACCACTGGTTCGGAATGCCGATCCTACCGAGAAGAACCAGCAAGAAACTCGGCGGTTGCTCTTTTCGAATGTTAGATGTCGTCTGTCCCCCTAGTGGAAGGGTTGCTTCCAACGCTGCGCTTTCTGCACGTAGAGTATGGGGTGGTATGGGTATGCAAGCGGTGATAGCCTAATAGTTAAGGCGCCACCCTTTTGTAAGAGGATTCCAGGGTTCGATTCTCGTGCCCGGGACCATGCCAATACCGGGACGCCAATTTTTCGGAGTTTTGGAGGAAAACATGATGAGGAAACCTGCAAGCATGAGAGTACTTCATAATGTTCGCAAAGGTGTGTGAAGTCTACCAATCCGCACTTGGCAAGCGTTATAATATGGCCGAACCCTTCTATTCTGTGAGGGTGAACTGATGATCATACTGTTGACTAGCTGTGCCCGCGACTTCGTTCGCGTGGAATAGTGGCTTTTCGGGCAGCATGTACGTTAAAAATGTTCGCCGTGATTCTTTAAATTGACATAACTTTTTTATTTATGAACCGATTGACATGAAATAAACACTAAATGTTAAGTGAAGCTTACTACAATATATTAGTGAAAACCGTATCTAAATCGAATAAGCCGTTTCTGATATTAGCGTGCACAAACACACAGACAAAGAGACAAACAGACAAAAAAATATTAATTACAATTTCGGGTTCGGCATCGATATAATAACAACCCCTGCTACTTTTTTTTATATATTTCCATTGTACAGACACCACTTTTCTACAATTTTATTATATGTATAGATGATGACGACTGTTGAGGTACCTACCTACTGTTTGGTAGAGCTATAGAATATAGGTATGCAAGCGGTGATAGCTTAGTGGTTAAGATGTTGGTCTCCTATTCAGAGCGCTTGAGATTCGATCCTAGGCACACATTTTCTTACTTTTGAGCCTACAACTGAGCACAGTCCCCTCTTCAGAAGAGTTTAAGCCATATCACCACGTGGACGCTAGTGTGGATTTTTATACCTTTGAAAAACTCTCAAGTAGGTATCTAGGTATTCGCACGATGTTTTCCTTCACTGTTTAATTAAGCAAGTGATAAATAATTTAATTGCTTAAATCGCACAATGTGCGTATCCCGGGCACATTTTATTCTTTCCTATATTGAGTCATGTTTTCTACAGCGCTTCCCTTCGTGTCAAAGGTAAAAAAACTTTACAAAGAATATCATCGCAATAACACGAAAATTTAATCCCATAAATTCATACTTAATTATAGAAAATTTTCCAAGAAAATTTTAATAACCAATTAGGCTAATTCAAGCGCATAATTTTTACGATCTACCTTCAAAAGAACTCGCAGGTAAAAGAAGTTACCCTTGCAAAAATTAACCCGAGATACGGGAGGGTTTCCCCCACCCTGGAGGGGCGCTAAGAGCATTTTTCTCCCCTATATAAGGGAGAGGTATTGTTGCCAGTTTTTGTTCTTCAGTAAGTGAATTTTGCAGATAATTTTGGGTTGGGTTTTTTCCCCGAGCTTGATATTAGGTAAAGAGCTTTTATGAATTAACGCGGGGAAAAAGCTGGCGTAAAAGTTTATTTTTGTATACTTACTTTTATGCCTTAGGTATATGAAAATGAAAATATGAGTGAAAGGGTCGTTAACTCATACTTTAATTTTAATTGAAGGTACGTCCTAGGACACTCTTTGACTAAGGTCCTAGAAAAGTCAAAAGTGTTATTAGTTTTCTTAGCAATTTACAAGGAACTGTTACCTACTAAGTAAGAAGTAAGTGTATTGTAAGGAACATTGTGTGGAAAGGAGGGTTTAATACCTATTTCGTTTCATCTTTTTACATTCAAGGAGAATCAGAATAACCAGCATAGCTCAACGGATTGGGAAGCTGAACTGGCAATGGGCAGGGCACATAGTTCGTAAAGAGAGAGACTCAATATAGCCCATTCTTTATCTACCTAACGCAAATACTTTCTTATTAGACAATTTAATAAAAAAATACACAATTCCTATAAGATAAACTTTAAAAATACATATGTACAGTACCTAGATGTTGCCTGCGACTTCATCCGGGTTAAAAATCTCGTGGTAACTCTCGATTTCTCGGGATAAAAAGTTGACGGACATAAGTATTAATGTGTCCATTCCCGGTATGACAAACTGACTCTGTATGGAATTTCATCAAAATCGGTTAAACAGCTGGGCCATGGAAAACTAACAGACAGACAAACAGACCCACAGATACTCTTTCGCATTAAGGTATAAGTAATAGGTATGTAGTACGAATAATGCTTGTTTTTTAACTACTCCACCATCTTTGAAATCGGTTAAAGAGGGTATACATAACGTAAAAAAGCTTACCCTCCTCGAAGGCCCTCTTGTAATTGGCGAAGAGGATCTACCTACTCGGAGGGATTATGATATTTATTTTTGTGAAAAGAAAACCCCGAAAGTACAGTCGATTAAATAATTTCCGTACCTCTCAATATTTTTTGTAGCGAAAACTTCTTTAGGTGCGTTTGGATGAGAAAAACTTGTTAATGTTAATAGCGCTTGGAATGCCAATATACAAGGTGTAACCAGAACACTAACAAAAACTTAATATTTTTAATATACCCTACCTAAGCAAAATCCAATGCCAATAACCATTTGCCTTATTCTGTCACTTTAGTGATTTAATTCCTTCAAACCCGCAATGTATAGCGTGTAAAACTCGGGTCAATGCCCCACCTACGACGCGTCATTCATCCCAAGTGGCCTATTTACGTAACTTTTGTATAAAGCTTTAATTTTCACATTATATTAGTAAGATGATGCGAACACTTCAAAATTTAGATGCGAACATAATCAATACCACTGTCATGTCAAAAGTACGGCACAGTACGCTTTACCTTTAAATTAAGGACTAAAATAGTACTTTTGACATGACAATAATTGACACAGAACAAAAATGGCAAGTGCGTTCACAAAAAGTAGAGTAGTACCTACTCGTATATTATGTATTTTTATGTGAATTGTAGCGTTATTTGACGCCGACTGTACTCTAACATTACCATACATTAAAAACCTTGGAGTAGAATTTTTGTGTAAACTTCCTGATATTTCATATACCCATGAAAGTATAAATCGTCCAAATCTTTTTGTCGGAGTGTGCCCTAACGCTAATTAGGAAGTAATTTCTTATTCTTATAAGAAATAATTTGAAAGTCTAATTAGGTACCTAACGAAAAACTTCAGCCTGTATACGTAATTTTTGTAAAAACCTCTAATATTGCTAACTAACTTAAACACGCGTAGGTACTTTAACTTAGTCAAGTTTTCACCGTCAATTCAAAGGTTGACGAACTTTAAGTGAGGTCTAAACAAAATATTTCTTATTTTAGCAGAAATTTCTGCTGAAACTCATTCAATAACCTTTTACTTCGTGTATCTACCTATAAATAAAATTAAAAATTGACCAGTTATTATATTGTCCATTGTAATTTTTTATGTTTACTATAGTTTTTTAATGACTTGTGTTTTATTTTTTATTCATATGTAACTATTATGTACTATCAAAATAGTGTATATTAGCTTTACTTAGGCACTATTTGTAAAAATACAAATTTTAAGATCAAATAAATCATTTAATATTTTAATCAAGCTTTTACTTTTGTCTTTTGGTTTTGATCAAGCTTCTAGCAGTAGGTCATCAACCCTGGTAAAGGGCCGCCATTTTTAAAGCACGTTTTTTTTTTCTCTCTCGTCTGGCTTTACAAAGATTAGCCAATGTCAAGTTTGACAATACAATTATGAGCTTTGCCTGTCTGGTGTTTTATTAGTAAATAATGCTTAATAATTTTATTAGTAACTAGAGGATGCCCGCGACGATGTAGGCTTTTGAAGATCCCGTGGGAACTGTTTGGTTTTCCGGGATAAAAAGTTGTCTATGTCAATAAGATATGGACGCAAGCTACCTCGGTACCAAACATACAAATCGGTTAAGTGGATGGGTCTTTAGGAATCCCGCGGGAACTCTTTGATTTTCCGGGATAAAAAGTACCTTATGTTCGTCACCGGGATATAAGCTAACCCTGTACCAAATTTCGTCTCAGAATCGGTTACACTGTTGGACCATGAAGAGGTAGCAGACAGACAGACACACACACTTTCGCATTTATAATATTAAGTATGGATTAAGTAATTAAGTATTAAATATATGATTCAAAGGTGAAAAAAAAAAATCTACAACTCATATCGACTCCACACCTCCCGCTGCCAGTCCTAATGGAAAAAAGGATAAAATCCAAGGGATCCTTTTAATATTTTTTTCATTAAAGTTTTTAATATTAATGTAAAAGTATCGTCTCGTCCGGGTCCTAATTATTTTTCGGACATTCCATTTTCCAGGCGGGCGGTCTCGGGGAAATGTATTTTTTTTTTGTAAAACTCAGGTGTATTAAAATGGAAGTCGGGGCCGTTCATTTTGGTAGTATAAAGTATTAGTTACGTCCCGCTGGTTAGGAAGATGGAAGTTCTTTTCAATATAAATAATTCTGTTTTCGACCGATTTTAGTAATGGCAAGTTCTTCTTTATACGAATGAAAAAACAAATAATGAGCTCGTAAAAAGTTATAATAATGTATTGATATTATTTATATCCATTCCATCCATACTTACCTACAATAATATAAATGCGGAATTGTGTGTCTGTCTCCTTCACGCAAAACCATTGGACGGATTGGGCTGAACTTTGGAATGGGGATAGATTTAACCCTGGATTAACACTTAGTCTACTTTTTATCCCGGAAAATCAATGAGCTCCCACGGGATTTTTATATACCCATCCTATATCCAAAGAAACGAAGTCGCGGGCAACCAAATTGAGCGTATCCCTCAGATTCTGAGTAAGATAACACTTCCAAAAAAATGTAGGAAAAAATAAGTTTTTTGGCAGGTAAACTTATAGCACAAGTTTTTCCGTCTGTCTGTTTAAGAATGGTTGTGTTATAATTGATATATCTCTCAAAACCCTTGAACTCTAGCACGAAGCAAAATACAAGCAGCGCCATCTAGGTCATGTGATACTAGAATTTAGCTAGCGACCCGCCTCGGCGCGTACGGGTGCAAAGTAAACTGCTATTGCCATTAATTCAATTTTATAATGTTACTAGAAGATGCCCGCGACTTCGTCCGCGTTGATTTAGGTTTTTAAATATCTCGTGGGAACTGTTTGATTTTCCGGGATAAAAAGTTGCCTATATCAATTGCAGGGACGCAAGCTACCTCGGTACCTTTCATACAAATTGGTTAAGCGGTTGGGTTTTTAGGAACCCCGTGGGAACTCTTTGATTTTCCGGGATAAAAAGTAGCCTATGTCCGTCCCCGGGATATAAGCTAACCCTGTACCAAATTTCGTCAGAATCGGTTAAACTGTTGGGCCGTGAAAAGGTAGCAGACAGACAGACAGACACACTTTCGCATTTATAACATTATATTAGTATGGTTTACTCTTTATTTGTACTACCACAAGGATTACAGTAAAAGAATAAAAAAAAAACACAGACAGAAGGAGGATACAAAAGGCGGCCTTATCGCTAATTATCTCCTAAATTAAATGATACAAAGGGCAATTTTGGTCTAAATTAAAATAAAAAAAACTAGAGAATATGAGCAATAACTTTATTCTGATAAAAATTAATACTATGTCAGTAAAATCATCTTCGAAAGTAAGCTTTTGCAACGTCTGAAAATCATAAAAATGGTGATAAGAGTGAAACATAAAGGAAAACAAAAACATAAACATGAGAGGAACAATTCCACCATACATTACGTTACGTGGCGTGACGTGCGCTGCCTAAATGGAAAAAGTTATACTTTTACCATTTAGGCAGCGCACGCCACAGAAGCTCTCAGATGATTTTTTGCGACTTAAATAATTTACATTATTACTATTATTTTCATAAGGATTCCCAATTTTTTGAAAATAAAATATAGTCCTTAATACTACTTGCCTTGCTGATAATATAGAAAGCTTTCTATACTATGTCACAGGTGAAACTTAAATAACTTACATTATTACAATTATGTTCATACGGATTTCCAATTTTTTGAAAATAAAATATAGTCCTTAATACTATTTGCCTTGCTGATAATGTAGAAAGCTTTCTATACTATGTCACAGGTGAAAGAATTTTAAAAATCGGTTAAGTAGTTTTGAGTTTTTCCATTACAAGCAAATAAACAAACAAATAAGCATATCTATTTTCTTTGTGATATTAGTTTCGAATTATTAAAAAAATATATTTAATTAACTCAATAATTTGGTTCCCTCCACATTACTCTGTGCTCTATGAACTGTTGGCACATACATACAGCGCCATCTATTGTGCAGTAGACTAACTAGCCACCTTTCCACTTAATCCAAGATTAGGAACCTTAAGACACGTCATGTCTATATTATCTAAGACTATCTGATAAATGAAATTAAAAATTTACTTAGCTAATTATTGCCAGTTATTAAGTACATCCAGCTAATATTATATTATGTACTATTATAGATAAAGAATGCAAAAAGAGATTCACAATGAATTAAAAACTTACTCAGTGAATTGCCAATCAAATCATGTTGATGAAAAAAGTATCTTTTTTGTTACGCTTTTCGTATTTTTAAATCAGAAAACCCCGTCAAGTGCGAGTCAGACTCACACACAAAGGGTCCGTACCGTTGCCAGGAAATAATACTACTTAATTGATTTTCGATTATTATTTGTTGTTATAGTGGCAATTATAGAACTACACACTCTGGGAAAATTTCAACTCTCTACCTTACTCTTATGGTTCACGAAAGCCCGCTGTCAAAGCCCATTGACAGACGAGAGACACACGAACGGACAGACAAACAGACGGACGGATAGATGCACAGACTGACAGCGGAGGCTTACTAATATCACTGTATAAGGAGAGTAATATAATCATTGGAACTTCGTAGGTATTTGTTACGCTTTTGTATTTTTAAAGAAGAAAAAAAAAAACAATAAACGATTCTGTTTGACATGCAAACAGAATCGAATGTGGGACCGATCGCGGCTGACGCTCGACCAGGTTTTTTAAAAAGGCTTTCAATATCAATGCCGTTTTCATTTCCCCTTGTGATCCGTTTTTATTTTTTAGGGATCCGTTAACATAATATTTTTTTAAGTTTTGTTTTTAGTTAGCTATTTCGGATTAACTAAAACTCTGGAGAGCAATTTTACTACTTTCAATAGTTTTAATTTAGTACTTGATGAAAATTAATTTCACATTAATGAAAGTAAAAATGATCAATCCTTTTATTATGAATCTAGTTGGTAAAATATGATCGCAATATCATTGAAAGGAGAGACTGACTGTCATAATCAAAGTAAGCCTTGCACCGTTTAAACTTAGGAAATACTTATTGCATGTAGGTTTTTTTTACTTAAACTTCATAATAAAAAGATTTTCAGAAATTCTACCTCAGCAAGGCCAAAATGGGTCAACTAATAATATATACCTATTAGGAAATAAATAAAAATAAGTTCCAATAAGATAATTTCAAATTTGAGTGATTGTAGACTTTATTAAATCAAAATAAATAAAATATACGTTTCTTAATTTTTAAAATATTCGCAATCAATAAACAATAACCTATAGTACAAAAAGTGTGTTGAGTGCATTTTAATTTAAAGTAATATCAAATTAATCTAACTATAAAATAGATCTGTCTTATAAGACTTTCCTATTAGTTAATATCTAGTTAGACATACAATGCACAAATCCATAATTATTAAATTACTGTACTTACGTACTTACACAAAACTATTAACTAAAAGTAAGCCAGGTGCACGGAACCATTCTTGTAATGAGTATTCGTTCCTGTCGTCATTTTTTCCCGACCTTTTGCAATTACGCGCCGCGCGACTGAGCATCACAGAGTGACGCATTTTTTGCCGCTTTTTTCCTTTTCCCCGCTTTTTCAATTTATCTCTTTTTCCACAGTCAAGCGGATTTTTCGCTTATTTGCTCGCTTCATTGGCTTGTAAGTGAGATGGGTTGGAGGGTGAGTTTTTTCCGTTTTGTTTTTGTGTCTAAATGGAGAATGAATATTGAATTTGGGTCAGAAACTTGAATAGGCGGCATTTTCTCATTTAAACCGAGTACAGCGCCTCTGTCGGTTTCATTATGAATTATTTAGTGAAGTTGTGACATCTGTTGACGAATAGTATGAAACTTTTTATAATTTACTAAGTTAAATTATTTTAAGTTTAAAATTACTTTACTTACATTAAAAAAATATAATAAAATATTCTAAATTTTTATTAAACACATTACAATCAATTACTCTAATAAGGAATTTGTAGCGCCATCTATTGTCGAGTAGTGCAACTAAATTTGTCCGAGTTCATTTTAAAAATTACAAAAAGGTCTAACGCCATAAGGATAGACGAGACCTTGGCCTACCAGGCCAATGTCGCCAGCTTACTTTTTGAATAAGAATCTATTCTATTCTATTATCTATCTATTCGATACTTTGAAGAGTGTGCTCAGAAACTTCACAATCTTGTTTCTTCTTCACCATTTTACCACAGGACACAGCGAAAAACCGTAAACGTTGGCTTCTGTGGTTGATATTCAATCTACTCGTACCCTTATATCAATTTTTGCTCAACGTTTCTGATACGAACCGTTAAGGTGTGGAATGCCCTTCCGGCGTCCATGTTTCCTGTCACGTATAACCTAAATACCTGCAAGACATAATAGGCATCTTCCAGGCAAGCGCGCTCTAACCTAGACATTGCTTTTCAAGTCAGTCGTCTAGTGCAAGCAAGGTTTGAAATAAACGCTTCCACTAAAACCTCTGCCTAATACATACTTCCATAATAATATTATAAATATGAAACTGTGCCTGTCTGTCTGTCTATCTGTCTGTCGAATTTGATGTTTGAAACAGAGTTAGCTTACATCCCGGGGAAGGGCATAGGCTACTTTTTATCCGAGAAAATCAAAGATTTCCCACACCATTCTCAAAGGTGCATCCGTTTAATGGATTTATATTTTGTCTGTATTTATATATACAGAGATAGCTTGCGTCACGGAAATTGGCAAAGGTATCTTTTTATTCCGGAAAAGCAGAGTTCATACGGGATTTAAAAAACAAAAATCCACGCAGATAAAGTCGCGGGCAACATTTAGTATTTTAAATAAATAGTTATTACGTATCTACCTCAAAATAGTATGACAAATATAAGTAAGTATAAAACATTTTTATCATACCACTTATTATTTTAAATAATGGATAGAATCAGGCGTTACTTTGTCGAGAGTAGTGGAAAAGTCTTGTGTGGTGGTGCATGTGAATGGTGGTGGCAGTGCTTGCTTGGGAACTTGGCTTTATTGCTTGGTTGGGGAGGTAAGCGGTGCTTAGCTTGTAACTGCATGTTTGACCATACAGTTTTTTTCTGTTGGCGGATTATAGCAAAATAATTTTTAACTGTTTCTTGCTAAACATGAACTTCCGCAAAGTAACGCCTGATTCTATCCAAAACTACGTTAATCATATGTATGTACTTAAATTAAATTATTTTCTAATTATTCACAGGTTTTGTGTTTTGTTATGAGGTAAGTATGGTTTCAGGATTAAACTGATTAACATAAACAATTCCTGAGGGCAGAGAATGAAGGTATCGAGTAAAAACTCCCCTCCAGTCCAGTGCAGTAGTCTTCATTACCTAGGGGGCGCTGGAAAATCGGTTTTTTAAAGCTCGCGCTGATTTATTGTAAGAATCGCCAGTTAGATACGTTGTAGAGGAAATGGACTAATTTATTTATTGCTTGCGTCTTACAATTCGATAGAGCCGGCTGCACGCACGAAAAAACATGACTCATGCGGCGTTACCTCGCTCTGAGGCGTTCCATGTAAGGCTTGAAGTGCAAGCGAGAGCGCGGAACGAGCGACAAAGAAGCACAATCGGCCTTTGTTGTCACGTTCAACTATCGTCAGTAAACCGACTTTACAGACAACCAATTTTTTTTCATTTATTTACACATCTCATTCTTATCCTATTTTCAAAAAATGTAGATAAAAATAAAATAAAAGAATTAAAAAAAAAATTAAAGAATAAAAACAACGAAAACAAAATGCCAGACACAACAAAAACATAGAATAACGGAAACAACTGAAAAATAAAATAATAGAAATAACAGTAAAATAAAGTAACAGAAACAACAACAAAAATACTAACTAAAAATATGATAAAACCAACACAACCAGTCACAAATTACAAAATAAAGGCTTCCTTTCTTAGTTGTCAGTTTATCTGGCTATTTATCACGTCTGTCAATGGTAAGACCCGTTGAGGTAATCAAAATCTACGATAGATACTTTCCGATGATCTAGAATCATTAAATTAGGCAGATAGCAATGACATATCAAAATTAGAATAGGAAACGGACAGACAGACACAACAAATTGATCCTATAAGGGTTCCGTTTTTCCTTTTGAGGTACGGAACCCTAAAAATGAGAAAACCGTGAATTTAAGGTTATATCACAAAAAAATTAAAAAGTGTTAGGTACCGATTTCTTGTACGAAGGTACGGAACCCTTCGTGTGCAAGTTCCACTCGCACTTGACCGATTTATTTATTTATTTAACATACCTAGTCCGTCTCTACATAGCGGTAGCCTTCGTATATTTTTTTCAGCGTCCCGGGACCAGTGATTGCTGTTAACCAGCGGTTAATTTAACGCTCGTCCGGGGCGACCGCAGACCAGGGAGATCAGCTGATTGTTTTATTTTTACACGAAAAACACCGGTTTTTGCTGCGTTCCCATTTTTTGTTCTGTCTCTACTTGTTGCGCCTGGATTTTTATTCGGAGATACTGTTTAATTTCGGTATTTTTTGGACAGTAGGTAATTTAAAACCTTTATTATCTTTTTTTGGAGTGAATATTTAACGTCATGCAAAAATTTTATTTTACAATTTTTTCAGTTCATCACCATCATCATTAACCCACTACCGAGCACCTCATCTTCCTCTAAGGTCAGAATGAGAAGGGTTTGGCCATAGTTAACAGGGCTCTCTCCGTCACTTACTGCATACAATCGTAGTTCCAATTTCATTTGAATATTAAGCAACCAAAGTCCATGAAATTTTGCAGACATATTTTAAAATCTAATATCTGTGCCTGTGGTGTTTTAGATTTTTCTAAAAATATGTAGTCTTAAAATTACAGGGGCTCAAAGATTTGTATGTGAATTTTTAAGACCGCGTAACTTTGAAACCGAATATTTTAACAGAAATCTGGAAAACCACAGGCATAGATATTAGTTTCTAGAATATATCTGCAAAATTTCATGGACTTTGGTTGCTTAATATTCAAATGAAATTGGAACTACGTTTGTATGGAGCGAGTGACGGAGAGACCCCTCTTAACCACGCTGGCGAAGTGCGAATTGACAGCTTTATAGGTAGTACCATCTTTGAGAACATTATGGAGAACTCTCACTCTCAGGCATGCAGGTTTCCTCACGATGTTTTCCTTCACCGTTAAAGCAAGTGATATTTAATTGCTTAAAACGCACATAACTCGGAAAAGTTAAAGGTGCGTGCCCGGGATGGTATCTCTTGACCTGCCGAATAGGAGGCCAACGTTTTAACCACTAGGCTATTACCGCATTATACCGCAACCTATACTTACCGTTTTTTAGGTGAAAAACATATCTAATCAGTTTATGCCCGCGACTTCGTCCGCGTGGGCTACACAAATTTCAAACACCTATTTTACACCCTTAGGGATTGAATTTTCAAAAATACTTTCTTAGCGAATGTCTACGTCATAATAGCTATCTGCATGCCAAATTTCAGCCCAATCCATCCAGTTATTTAAGATGTGCGTTGATAGATCAGCCAGTCAGTTAGTCAGTCAGCTTTTCCTTTTAAATATTTAGATTTAACTATCTACAAGAAAATACATCAGTCTGAATTTAGCCTTAACCATACATTAAAGGGAGATATCTCTTTACAAAACAACGTACAACATTTCAAAGGGGGCTATATCTACCCCTAAAATTCACCGAATTTACCTGCAAAACAAAGAAAATTCCAAGACGCCTTTTCGGTGGAGATTTAATTAAAATGCTCCCGCCCGGCCCGGGGGTGGGGCAAGTGGGGGGTGAGCAAACGTTGTATTAACATAATATTTAAATAAGACATCCCCCGTTGTCTTGGTTCACTGTAATGGTTCATATATAAAATAAAGAATTAAAATAGCCGCTATATTTTATACTAGCTGTGCCCGCGACTTCGTTCGCGTGGAATAGTGACCGCGCTTTATATAGCCACAGACGCTCAGGCGCGAGGCGTGTAGTAAGTACCTACGTACTCTGTACGTTAAAAATGTTCGCCGTGATTCTTTAAATTGACATAACTTTTTTATTTATGAACCGATTGACATGAAATAAACACTAAATGTTAAGTGAAACTTACTATTATTGAAATTGTGGTGATATTAGTGAAAACCGTATCTAAATCGAATAAGCCGTTTCTGATATTAGCGTGCACAAACACACAGACAAACAGACAAACAGACAAACAGAAAAACAGACAAAAAAAAAATTAATTAAAATTTCGGGTTCGGCATCGATATAATAACAACCCCTGCTACTTTTTTTTTATATATTTCCATTGTACAGACACCACTTTTCTACAATTTTATTATATGTATAGATCTATCACAGTTCAACATATAGGTAATAAGTAGGTACCCTTACCCTTCATGAATTAATAATTGAATGAATATACATCACAAAATTAATAGTACAGATAAAACACATACAAAAATATAGGCGGGTACAATTTGGCGGCCTTATCGCTACTTAGCGATCTCTTTGAGGCAACCAAATGGTGTAAAGGGCATAGCTATAGAGGTAGGTGGTCATCATTATCAACTGATAAGCGTTCACAGCTGGACGTAGGTATTTTGTAGGGACTTCCACAGACCACGGTCTTACGCCGCCTGAATCCAGCGGCTCCTTGTGACTTGTTTGATGGGGTCTTCCAACGCTACGCTTTTCGGTGCAAGGTCACTATTTCAGCACCGTGGGACCCCAATGTTTTCGAACTAAGTAGGTATGTGCCCTGCCCAATTGCCACTTTCGTAACCACAGCTTCGTAACCCATTATGTCGGTTACTCTGGTTCTCCTACGGAACCCCTCATTTATATTTTGACCGCGTAGAATGTAGATAAACTCCAAGCATAGCTCTCTCCATCGCCCGCTTACCACTCTCTCTGTACTTACACTTATTAGACTGAAAAAGAAAGGTGCTTTTCATAGCTGAATTTTTAGGGCAAATGAAGCAAAAACATCATATACACCCATCGTAGACTCACTACTGAGCACGGATCCCTCTCAGAATAACAAAGGTGTGGTCATAGTCCACCACGCTGGCCAAGTGTGGATTGGCAGACTTCACATACCTTGGAGAACATGGAGAACCCTCAGGCCTTCCTTACGATGTTTTCCTTCACCGTTTATAGCAAGTGGTACTTAACTGCTACAATTGAAAATTGATCAATCGATTGTTGATTACCTCGTCTTCACAAAAAACAATCGAATAAAATCCAGATTAATATTACTTAAGTAGGTATATACGAACATGTTTCTAGCAAGAAACAGTTAAAAATTATTTTGCTATAATCCGCCAACAGTCTGTTGGCGGATTATAGCAAAATAATTTTTAACTGTTTCTTGCTAAACATGAACTTCCGCAAAGTAACGCCTGATTCTATCCAATATTGAACATGTTTCTGTCTAGCACTTTTCATGGTCCATCCATTTAAACGATATTGACTTAGCAGGAAGATAAATTGCAGCCCGGCGAAGGACAGACTAAATTTTGTCCCAAAAAACAAAAAGTTCCCACAGGATTTTTAAATAAATCTAAATCGACGTGGACGAAGTTGCGGGTATCATTTAGGTATTTGGTACAGAGATAGCTTGCATCTTGCAGACGGACATAGGCTACTTTTTATTTCAGAAAATCAAAGAATTTCCACGGGATTTAAAAACTAAGTCCACGTGGATGAAGTCGCGGGCATCATCTTACCTAATCGGATGAATCGATAATAATCGAACAACTTAACTATCGATTGTAGATTTATCTATCTTCATCCATACTAATATTATAAATGCGAAATTGTGTCTGTTTGTCTGTCTGTCAGTCGGCTACCATTTCACGGCCCAACAGTTTAACCGATTCTGACGAAATTTGGTACAGTGGTTAGCTTATATCCCGGGGACGGACATAGGCTACTTTTTATCCCGAAAAATCAAAGAGTTACCACGGGATTCCTAAAAACCCATCCGCTTAACCGATTTGTATGAAATTTGGTACCGAAGTAGCTTGCGTCCCTGTAATTAACATAGGCATTTTATCCCGGAAAATCAAACAGTTCCCACGGGATCTCTAAAAACCTAAATCCACGCGGATGAAGTCGCGGGCATCTTCTAGTAAAAAATAATCGAACAAACATCGAAAATAAAAGTAGACCTATCTACTAGATACCTATATCTATTTGCCTGATCTTTTTCATCTCAACATCAAATCACGCCCGAACGAACATCTCGAATGAAACTCTTGTACATACAATAATTTGTATACCCTTAAACTTACAAGTACCTACATAGTATGTACCATGGGCACTATGTACATACACATCAACCCGCGGTAATTAAATTCCATAACTCAGCGAGGGAAATCTTAATAAATTTATAAATTTTCCGTACGAGGAAATTTCTTACAAAGCGGGCGTAATTTGAGACGCACACATACACAACTGTGTGTGTATGTACACGCGTACACGGGCGTGCAATTTAAGATGAATAATTATGTGGCAGCGCTCGGAACGCTCAAGAAATGGGGGTTGGAAATTGTGGATATGACCCTACTTTTGAGCATAAAATATATTGCTAGTTTCCTACATCTTCTGATTTCTACTGGGTTTCGGGACCTCATCTGGTAGGAAGGTATGCCTTAAAAATGTGTCTAGTCTGTCTGTCCATCTGTCCGTCCGTCGTGTCTGTCAAGAAAACCTAGTGGATACTTCCCGTTGACCTAGAATCACGAAAATTGGCAGGTAGGTAGGTCTTATAGCACAAGTGAAGGAAAAATCCGAAAACCGTGAATTTGTAATTACATCACAAAAAAAATTACAATGTACCTATATATGTGTATAATGAACAAAATATCGTAAATAGTATTTTCAATTTTCAAAGTAATATAACTTATACCATGTAGAGTATCTTATCAATGGGCTTTACCTGTACATTCTAAAAAAGATTTTTATTTATTTTTACACTTATTAGTTTTTTATTTTTCGTGAAAAATGTCGGAAAAAATACTCGGGTTCGGAACCCTCGGTGCGCGAGTCTAACTCACACTTGGCCGGTTTTTTGAATAAAGAATATTTCTATTCTATTCTGTTCTACAAAGATGAAGCAAAAAAAATTGTCTTATCCACCCAAATCCCGCAACATCTCAAGAAGGGTACCCTAAGAAAACACATACTACACTTATTTATCTACGGACCCCCACTCTTTATGAAAGGATGATTAATGTCTGCCGGCATTAAGGCTCTAACGAACCCCCCTTTCTTTACCCCCTTTTGGCTCCAATTATTCGCACTTATAAGAGTTTTGCTAAAGGAGATGATGTAGACATAATGTATTAGTATAGCTTTTACCTAATGTATTCTCTTATAAATTTAAGTTTCGGCAGTTTGAGAGACTTGTCGTCAACAAAATAATCCATAATAATATTATATATGCGAATGTGTATCTATCTGTCTGTCTGTCTGCTACCTTTTCACGGCCCAACAATGTAACCGATTCTGACGTTTGGTACAGGGCTATCTTACATCCTGGGGAAGGACATAGGCTAATTTTTAACCCGAAAAATCAAACAGGCTCTTTAAAAATCTAAATCCACGCGGACGAAGTCGCGGGCATCCTCTAGTTAATAATAAAATCATATTAAAATATGTACCTACTTGAATGTATACGCTAATGTCAGTGATTTCGTCCACGTGGATTTAAACTTTGAAAAATCCTGTGGGAACTCTTTAGTCTTTGATTTTCCGGGATAATAAGTAGCCTATGTCACTTTCCGGATCTTTAACTTTACGTACCCATGCAAAAAATCACGGCAGTCCGTTGCTTGCGAAGTGATTGAAGGACAAACCAATAAATCAACAAATACACTTTCGCATTTATAATGGGTAGTGACTAGTGGTATGTGGATATGGATGATAGCCACGATCCTTAGTGATGCGCGACGCATAGAGGATAAGGAACTTCTTAAAAAAAATAGGGGAGAAAATTAAAGTAGTAAGGATGCGAGAAAATAGGGGAAAAGTCAATGTAGTAAGGAGGCGAGAATAGAAGAAAAAATAATGTAGTAAGAGGTAGGCAAGAAAATAGGGGGAAAAATTAATGTGGATAGTAAGAGCAAGGCGATAAAATATAGGGAAAAAATTAATGTAGTAAGAGGAAGGAATGAAAATAAGGGAAAAAATTAATGTGGGCAGTAAGAGCAAGGCGATAAAATAGGGAAAAAATTAATGTAGTAATAGAAAAGAAAAAAGTAAGGGAAAAATTAACGTAAATAGTAAGACCAAGGCAAGAAAATTGGAAAAAATTGATGTAGCAAGAGGAAGGCAAGAAAATAGGAGCAAAATCAATGTAATAAGAGGAAGGCAAGACAATTGGTTTAAAATAAATGTACCTACCTAGATAGTAAGAGGAAGGCGAGCAAATAGGGAAAAAATTAATGTAGTAATAGGAAAGAAAGAAAATAAGGAAACATTAACGTAGATAGTAAGACCAAGGCAAGAAAATTGGAAACAATTGATGTAGCAAGAGGAAGGCAAGAAAATAGGAGCAAAATCAATGTAATAAGGGGAAGGCAAGACAATTGGTTAAAAATCAATGTACCTAGATAGTAAGAGGAAGGCGAGCAAATAGGGAAAAAATTAATGTAGCAAGAAGGCAAGAAAATAGGGGAAAAAATCAATGTAGTAAGAGGAAGGCGTGGTTGCACCCCAACGCCCCGTTTCCCGCATTAATATACGTTGCCCGTGATAAATTGCACGCCGACCCGGCCTACGTTTTCTTTGACGAACTTCTCCTATACATGGTGTTCCCAAAACTTCATATCCGTTCTGTAGTGTGATTTTTAATTCTGTGGAATTCTGATGTTTCTTAATGTTTAGAGATAAAACAGTTCCCACAAAAGGGATAACAAATTCAAATCTAAATATAAGGAAAAACTGACTGACTGATTGACTGACTGACTGATCAACGCACAGCTCAAACTATTGGACGGATCAGGCTGGGCATGCAAATAGCTTTTATGACATAGACATTCGCTATGAAAGGATTTTTAAAATTCAACGTCTAGGAGTTAAACACAGGGGTTTGAAATTTGTGTGTATGAAGTCGCGGGCATAAGCTAGTAAAAATATAAAATAGACTGTTTATACCAACTGTTGTTTTTTATTGTTGAAAAGATTTTTTAAAGATTTTTTTTAAGGATCTCCATTTTTAAAGATATCCCAAATATTAGGTGCCTACGGCTTAGGGGTTTTCTTAAATTGACAGGTATTTAGGGTATCCCACAAACAATCGCCCTACGTAACTAAAGGTTACCTGGTTAGGTACGTTGGGCGATTTGGGTGAATAAAAAAAGGGTTGTTTCTTGTAAGTAGCGCTTCGTGTTCTGAGACGATTTTCATCAATTTATCTAATTATTTACACGTAACTCTTTTACACGTAATGTAACAATTGGGAATCTTACTTCCATGTTTCTGGTGTCTTGTAAAAGAAACATTGTGGTATATTTTCCGTAAAAAAGTATATATCTGAGTAAACACGCTTCCAACAGACATACAAACTTTAATTACGATCTAACTAAATATACATGCAGTTCTGTCTGCAATCATAACTTTATCTCGAAGTTTCGCCGACGCCGCCTCAACGCGCGACGCGTCTTACGTTATTTAAAGAAATATGTATGAGTAAAGTGTCTTCGTCTGTGTTGGTGTTAGCTGGCGGGCGTGCTCTGCCTTTTTGGAGTGTTTTTTTTTTTTTGTTAAAACTGACTGGAAAGCGCTCTAAGGGGGTGCCGTGCGTGTGTCGGCGAGCGCCGGCACAGACGGGGTCCATACTTGTATAGTTTAACTAACTTGTTACAAATAACTACAAACTTGACATTGGCTAATCATTGTAAAGCCAGACGAGAGAAAAAAAAAGTAGAGCTAATGCTGATTGTGATGTTGTTTACTTTTTAGGGTTCCGTATCCGAAGACTGACAATGTGAGCCTCCGCTGTGCGGCCGTCCGTCCGTCCGTCTGTCAGAGGGCTGTATGTCATGAACCTGATAGTAAACAGAAAGTTAAAATTTTCATAGAATGAACACGTACACCACTGAGATATTGGTTGAATAATCAACTGGAGTAGGTAGGTATAGAAAAGGGAGGATTATTTCAATTATCAATTAGAGCATCCTGTATATGAAGAACGTAACGCGCGTAATTAACGACGACGAAGGAGGCCTGCTAAGCAAAAAACCCCACGTTCTTAGTGTCACGTCGCTTACACGCACATCGCTAAGATGTCGGTACTCGGTTGAACGAAGTGTTGGGGAGAAAGAGGGATAATTTTAGAAGGTGGTTATGGAGTGAAAAGGAATTAGGAAATGTGGTTTTTTCATTTTCCATAAATTATCCTTTAATTGATGGTTATTTTCTTGACAAATTGAATTATAGTGGATTATATCTAGAGGCTACTTGTCGTCTCGGAAAATCAAAGGATGCTCACAGAATTTTTAAAAACCTAAACCGACAACGATCATTCCCGCGACTTCTTTGGTGTACCAATAGGAACAATAGGGAGGCAAGCTATCTCTGTACAAATAGGTACAGAGATAGCTTGCCTCCTGGACGCGGGTAATCTATTAAGTAGCCTACTTTTTATTCTGAAAAATGAAAGAGTTCACTTGGACTTTGAAAAAATCTAAACATACGCGGAAGAAGTTTCGGGCATCATCCAGTTTGAAATAAATATTCTTAAGCGAGGCCTTAGTTATTTTACAGAAAAATGGATTACAAACTGTTTTTTTTTATAAATTTAAATATACCTTATATATATTTAAAAATACCTTAATCATAAGCTCTGAATATAGGCCGAGAAATTCACTAAATGGATTTTTCTACGACGTATTTTCTTAAAATATCAACTTGATCAAATCTCCCGTCACTTAGGTAACTATAGAAATTAGAATAGTCTAAAAATAGAAATTTCATGAAATTATCCTTGAAAATACCTACCTACCTATTCAAAATTTGTTGTCAGACTATAGAGCCAACATATTATAGGTAGGTATGTAACTCGATACTCCGAGTATCCATATCGGAGATAACAAAAGCCTGTAATAAATATTAGTGCTGTCAATACACACGTACATAACTCGGGAACTTATCTGCTAGATATTATATAAACGCCCCAGGGTTTGAAGGCGGGAGATCATAAAGTAGGCTGACACTGAAGCGAAAAACCACTTCGCTTTTACTTTGTGAACTTAGCGAAATAGGGTCTTCGACTGTAGTAGGTAACAATATGATTGATGTTTTGTATAGCGGTAGTTTATGGGGCTAGAACTCCTTATTGAAGAAAATAATTTGAAAAAAAATAATAGGTTTTTTGAAATTTTTGACATAATTAATTACTAACGTCAATCTGTATGGAAGGCGATCAATGACGTCATAAGGTAATAAACGACAAATATTTTTCAATTTTATAACATGTTTTTTCGTTTAGGTACGCTTTGTGACGTCATTGATCGCCTTTCGAAGAACAACAGAGACCCGTGCTATTTTGTTCATGATTCGCAAGTACAAACTTGACACGTAAATCGACAAATAGAGGACGGTCGTGCGCTATGCTATTTTGACATCATTCAAAAATAAGATTTCTGCGCAGGTACAGGGCGGTGTATACTGTACCGGGTGTACCCAAAATCACCCTATACAACCACCTTGTATAGGGTGGTTTTGGGATTTTTGTGGCACTGCGTGGAGGTGATACGTATTGCTTGCTTAGCGGCTGGCTTTTCCTGCATGTTTCGCAGTGCGAAGGCGGGCGGTGCATGTTGCACCATACAGATTTGTCTGGTTCAGCGGATTATAGCAAATTAAGCTTTTGGTTTCATGTTTATCATGGACTTCTGCAAAGTAACGCCTGCTTCTATAAGTATATTAGTAGCACTGTAGCGTTTATTCGGCTCAGTGTGCGTCGCGCTCGGCACGCCGTAATGAGCCCAGCCCAACTTTCTGCAGAGCCGCGAAAGTAGCACGGAAAACTTTAACGGCGTCTTCGCTGAATACTACGGCCATCGAAATTGATACTTGGCATTTTTGATAAACTTGTTTTTTTGCCCTTTTAATATACCTAACTCCACCATTTCAACCAGATGGGCAGACCAGCTGAAGGACTCCACGTGCAAATTTCACACACTTGCAAGACTAGCCTCCGATAGAAGCCGATGGAAGCAATTTATTTATTTTATTTAATTAAAGACTTAATTAAAAAAGAACATTTTATACCAATTCTTGTAGACCAAAGCAATAGATAAAAACTGAGACTGGTGTTTGAAATTTTGCAGCCCAAATAGACCGTAGTCTGTTATTAATCCGCACGAGGTTGCAAGAACACCAGGACCAAGATCTCCAGAAATGAAGGAACGACTAGAGAGAGAGAGAATGTACCTAATACATATTATTCTACTTCTTTCTTCTATACTAAAAGGTCCGGTTTCCTCTTTTGGGCCAATATTTCTCTGTAGATATCTGTAAAAAAAAACATAATTTTGAGTATGAACAATGAACATAGTAAATACCTAAAAAAAAATTGTAGTTTGTAGGTATGTCAGGCAAATATGCTAAGGTGGTAAGGTGGTATAAGGTAAGCTTATATCGGACATCAAAAAATTCTCACGGGATTCCTTGATTAACCATCCGCTTAACCGATTAATATGAAAGGTACCGAGGTAGCTTCCGTTGTGGCCCTATAATTGACATACAGGCAACTTTTTATACTGGAAAATCAAATCCCCACGGGATCTTTGAAAACCTGAATCCACGCGGATAAAATCACGGGCATCCTCTTGTTATCAATAAGCTTTTAAAAGACTCATACAACTCCATAAGTCACCCCTTTCCCACGCTGACCGCTGTCCGGTGGCGTCTTCAACCCCATTGTGATTGTCACGGTCAAACTCGTTCCCTCACAAGACGTCCGATGCATGGTGGACATTCTGGAAAAACAAGTTTTGGTTCACATGAATATTGTCGCATGTTGCTTTATAAAATAAGTTAACAGTAGGAACTAAAATGTAGCTTAATACAAAACGAATTTAAATTGTCGTGAATTCAAATCTTTGGACTTAAGATTTAGTGCCACTAAAAATTGACATGATTTCAAATCCTTGGACTTAGAGATTTAGTACCACTAAAAATTGTCGTGAGTTCAATCAAGTCCTTGGACTAAGAGATTTAGTGCCACTAAAAATTGTCGTGAGTTTAAGTCCTTGGACTAAAAGATTTAGTGCCATTCAAAATTGTCGTGAGTTTAAGTCCTTGGACTTAGAGATTTAGTACCACTAAATATACATATCCCTTTCTTGTAAAATACAAGTATTTTGCCCAGTGAAGACGTAATTTAGGATACTGTTTTTTTAATTCCTGGTAAGTAAATAAAATATACAATAGCAAGTAGATAACATTTAATTTTAAAACCATCATCATCGTCATGATCAACTCATCGCCGACTCACTATTGAGCACGGGACCCCTATCAGAATGAGAAGGGTTTGGACATAGTCTATACCGATCCGCCTTGGCCACGCTGGCTTTCAGACTTCTCATACCAATCTGGAGAACTTTCAGGCAAGTAGGTTTCCTCACTAGATTTTTCCTTCACTGTTAGAGCAAGCGATATTTAATTGCTTAAAAAAATTATAAATGAGAGAATTTTATTAAATACAGTTAACACGCCAAAAATATGACCCATTTTAAGACAATGAAACTAATTCCATTTCATCCATCAGCCTGTATGTGCCCACTGCTGGACATAAGCCTTTCCAAGAGCGCGCCACCAAACACGGTCCTTCCTTCCCAACCTTCAGCCCGCTGGGAACTAATTAACAACAATAAATTACATAACGAACTCTCAAGACGATTCAGTCGAAGTACACCGCGTCTGAGATAAATTTCGGAGCGTCAGTGAAATTTTAATAACTAATTTTCTTGTAGGACTCGCGCCCGCGGCGGTGTTACAGTTTGTACATAGCTATGTTAGGGCCGGCGCACATATGGCGGAGCGGAGCGGAGCGCAGCGCAAAGCATGCCCGCGAAGTTTTCTAATCGCGTGAAACATTACGCGAATTTCTACCAGAGAATGCGCGAGCACGCGCGGGACTGCGCGCGGATGCGCGAGTATCCGCACGGATGCACAATTGATTTTAGATATTATTTCAATGAGGATAATGTCGACAATACTTTGACTGTGAAAAATGCTCTGCGCTGCGCTCCGCCATATGTGCGCCGGCCCTTAGGTACATTCCATATAGAGTGAATTATAAATATTAAATTTTAATAACTTAATTTTCTTGTTAACTCTACTGAACTATGCAATGAGAGCTTTAAGTATCAAGTATGTACCTGTGTAATGTAGGTACCTACAGCGACTATTTACCTACAGGCCCAAGCTATCTTTTTTTTGATTTTGACCTTCAATGGGTGAATATTGATGACGGCTGGAAAGTTAGTAATTGCGTTATGTAACTTATGGCTATAGTACCTACTTATAGAGTCCTGAATTACAGAATACCTATAGTACGCGACTGGTTGAGATGGCAATCGGGGTATGAGGCGGGGGACGCCCTGCACACCCGCACGTCACCCGCAGTGAATTAGCGCGTTGGCAGTGCGGACGAGCGGGGCGTCCCCATCCTGGTGGCCATCTCAACCTGTCGCGTACCTACGTAGCTATGTTAGGTAGGTACTTATTCCATATAGAGAGAATTATAAATGTTAAATTTTAATCACACTAATATTATAAAGGAGAAAGTTTGTATGTGTGTGTGTGTGTGTGTATGTTTGTTACTCCTTCACGCAAAAACTACTGGACGGATTGGGCTGAAATTTAGAATGGAGATAGATTATACCCTGGATTAGCACATAGGCTACTTTTTATCCCGGAAAATCAAAGAGTTCCCACGGGAATTTTAAAAACCTACATCCACGCGAACGAAGTCGCGGGTATCAGCTAGTAACTTATAATTTTCTTATCAACTCTACTGAATTTTGCAAAGTATTATGGAATCTATTTAGGTAGGTATAAGTGCAGCTAGTTTGTACCTACAGGTCCAAGCTATCCGACTTTGAGCTATTTGCGTCCACAATTACTGGACACAGGTCTTTCATAGGGGCTGCCACTCTACACACGGTCTTCCCTCCAGCTTCCTAACTATAATCTGTCAATTAAATATCAGATAAATTAATCTTTTCTAATATTTATTAATTCAAAATTCGAAATATTTTTATTCAATTAGACTTTTACAAGTTCATTTGAATCGTCAAAAGCAATCACTTTTAATACCCATAAAAGTTGACATATTGCTAAGACACTAAACTAACAAATGCGCATATCGTATAAGTTCTACTCACTCTATGGTTCTTGCAAATTACCCAAAAGGCACGGAAGAGCTGTTGAACGTGAAAAATACACAAGAAAAACGATAGTTTTAATAAGATTTTTTTAGTACTGCATCGGGCAATTTTAACTTGAAAGTATTTCAACCATTTTTGAATTACCTATTTAAGTAGATATATTCTTAACCATTAAGTTAAACTTACCCCAAAATAGTAATTTAAGCAACCCAAGAATTTTAATTGTGTCTACTACCTACACCTACGATATAACAAAACAACGTAATTTTAACTCACTTTTAATACCAATATAAGTTGACACATCGCTACTAACAAATGCGCATATCGTATAGTTCTACTCGGTCTGGTTCTGCAAATTACCCAAAGGCACGGAAGAGGGGGGGGTGAGCGTGAAAATTACACAAGAAAATTTCTCCATTCAGCATCTTTGTGTTTTCCTTCAAGATGGCGCTCGCTTGCAGAGGGCGGTTTGATAGGGGCGTACGTGGTATTTTATTCGCCTACGATTAATTATTACATTAAGTATTTAATTAATAATGTAATGGTCAAATCACATTAATAATATAAAGGCGAAAGTTTGTGTGTATGTGTGTGTGTACGTTTGTTACTCCTTCACGCAAAAACTACTAGACGGATTTGGCTGAAATTTGGAATAGAGGTAGTTATTATCCTGGATTAGCACATAGGCTACTTTTACTCCCGGAAAATCAAAGAGTTCCCATGGGATCTCGGAAAACCTAAATCCACGCGGACGAAGTCGCGGGCATCAGCTACTCTTGTATAAAAATTTTGGATCTATGTTTTTTTTAAATTCTACTGAGGAACAGATTAAAAAGAACTGTCGTTTTATTTTTAATTATGATGGGTTGTCCTACCTACTGCTTTGGGTTCTAATATTTTAAGTTATCTTCTTGTACAAAAAAGTTCGTAAAATCTTTCAAAAAATAATATTTGAATCGAATAATTTGTTCAAAAATAAACTTGAGTGAAATAATTGAACATTTATTTTATTTATGAATTTTTGGGCGGTTGGATACTTTGCGTACGTGGTATTTTACTCGCCTACTGTTTTTAAGATTCAATACCAGCTACTTACTCTACTCTCTTGTAGGTATTTCAGGAGATCGTTGTTAATCGGAAAGATAAATGTTGGGTTTCTATTTATACCTGCAATTAGGTCAATTCCTAGGTAGGTACCTATATGAAAATACTAGCTAATGCCCGCGACTTTGTCAGCGTTGATTTAGGCTATTTTCGAATATTCCGTAGAAACTGTTTAACTGTTTTATTTAAAAAAAACTTTTTTTTTTTGGCTGGATGTAGTATCTACCTATGCCTGAATCTATAGTCGAGTACTCATTGAAGCGTAGCGTGGTTCATTGTATCTGATACCTACTGTAACAGCCTACAAGTAAAACATCTCATTCATTGTCACTGCGTGCTACGTGCTACGCAGTTACGACTGCGCGATTCAAAATCTGCAAGGCGATAAACTTTTAAGCTTCATTTACGCCGTAATATCATCCATGTTTTTAAGTTTTTTTTTTATTTTAGTTTTGTCTAGCTTTTGATAGGTTTAGTTGAAAATAATATAATCCATGTAGATTTGGATTTTATAAATCCCTTGGCCCCTTGGGAATTCTATGATTTTCCAGGACAAAACAGCCTCTAAAATGCAAGCCATTTCTTTATTTTCTCAAAATTGGGTAAGGGGATGGGCTAGAGTGAAAAAAGGTAACAGACAGACATACAGACATATTTTCACATTTATATTCCTAGAAATAGCAGCTTCGCCGTTCTCCTAGCGAGTGGCAACAGGAAGTCGGTACAATAGCTCGCTCGGCGTTCTTCTTTGATCATCACTTTAATTAACGCGCACCACTTTAACAATAAAATACATCGTTTATGTATATGTTGGAGGTATATTCCCGGAAATATTAGGTTTTTACCCTTAATTACGTTTGGAATGTCGATGGTCGTCATAGATAGCGACGCAGTTTGGCGAGATATATTGCATAAGGTTTTTTTGTATGTCTTTAAATTAATAAATTAAAAAAAAAGATATTTTTTGCAGTCTATGGTCGTCATCGACCATCATCATCATCATCAACCGATGGATGTCCACAGCTAGGCAAAATCTTTTGTAGGGACTTCCACACGCCACGGTCTTGCGCCGCCTGAATCCACTCGCCTGATGTTCGTCCACCTAGTGGGGGTCCAAAGCTGCGCCTTTCCGTGCGAGGTCGCCATTTCAGCACCGTGAGACCCCAAGGTCATGCAGGTTATAATGTTTTTCTTCACCATTGAAGCAATTAATATACTTATATGTATTTTTTTTAGTGTCCTCAAACATCCAATTAGGTACTTTATATTAAATAAGTACCTAGGTATACACAAAGAGCCATCCTTTATAACTATTGAAGTTTACGTGAATATGGCGAATTCACATTACCTATACCTACCTAGGTACATATTTTGATAATATTTTAAGATACTGATTATATTAATAATCTTTTATAGCACATAACTCTGAAAAATTCCTCCGAAAAGAGTCGGATCGAACTCTGGCCCTAAGTACCTACCTACTAGAAGACCAAGTTCTGAACCACTAAGCTATTAAACACAAAACTAACTAGTGAGTACATATTATTTATACGCACAACAGACGGAAACGTTTAAGTGCGGAAACCAGCCCAGAGAGAAGACAGAAGAAGACATATTATTTATTATAAACAAACTTAGCTAAATACAGCTAAAATATAATTCCAAGCTTAAATATCTATGGTTGGTAGATAATTGCTTAATTTTTAACCACGTGTTCAAAACAAATCCAGTTAATCAAGTAAGCCACATTTTGGAAATACAGTTCGAATGAAATCCAGTTTTGAAATAATATCGAATCAAAGGAATCTAGTTTCAACCCTTTTCGGACACGTGGTTGTTAACTTGCAAGTTTCAAACTAGTCGGATTCGAAATTCGAAACCGGTCCCATTTTGAATTTGGAATTATCGATTATTCTTTTTTTTAACCCACAAGAAAGTTTTAAACTAGTTTTTTTTAATGAAAACTATCTAAACTCTTTTACGAGCGAATTCTTTTTACTTCATTTTTCATATAAATGTTTTTCATTAAATAAATAATTAATTAGAAAAACTGTGGTCTTGTACCTTTATTTTATTCTACTAGAAAACAGCTTTGATAAGTGTATTGCTACTATAGATAAGTGTACTGCCTGCTAGTTTTCTTTTTAAATACTTTGGGATCTAGTAGGTATTTTAAGTTATTTTCGTGGTACAAAGAACACCATAAAAAGCTTTCAAAGCATACTTAATAGGCACATATTATTAAAATCGAATTATTTGTTTAAAAATAAACGGGGTGAAATAATAATTATTATTGATCATTTTTAACCCCCGAACCAAAAAGAGGGGTGTTATAAGTTTGACGTGTGTATCTGTGTATCTGTCTGTGGCATCGTAGCTTCTAAACTAATGAACCGATTTTAATTTAGTTTTTTTATTTATTTCAAAGGTGGCTTGATCGAGAGTGTTCTTAGCTATAATTCAAAAAAATCGGTTCAGCCGTTTGAAAGTTATCAGCTCTTTTCTAGTTTTCTTATAGAGGTTTTTGTGTCGGGGGTTTTTTTTAATTTTCAGTTATAAATTATGTAATTTAAATTTCGTTCATATTTACCAGACAGCAAAACTTTATGCCTGATTTACACTTTGTTAAGTAACAAGTGTAGATGTGAAGAGTAATAAATGAGTGTGAAGTGATTAGTAAAGAGCAGTGCTAGCCTAGTTAAGACGTAGGTCTGCTATTCGAGAGGTCCAACCACCTCTATTTTTTTAAAGTATATTTTTTTATAGTAGGTATAACTTATGTACGTTTTAAAGCAATTTATCACATGCTTTTAACGGTGAAGGAAAACTTCGTGAGGAAAGCTATACGCGAGCGCGTGAGAATTTTCTGTTATGCTCTCAAAGGCAGACTATAACCTAAACCCTTTTCATTCTTAGGAGCGATTCCAGTAGTGGGCCGGTGATGATGATAATAATTATTAGTAAAATCATTGTGTAAACGGATAAGCCGTTAAGTTATAAGTGCGTTTGTACACTTACCAGAAACATGTTAACTAACTACTTAATCACTTGTCACCTGCACTTCGCAAAGTGTAAATCGGGCCTAACATGCGCGGGCTGATTAAAATTGTAAAATTGAATTTCGAATGCCCGTCTTAGGTCTTTTACAGTGCACACTAGAAAACGTCAAGCCATTTTAATTATAGTACGAACGGCATATAAAAGCAGTTTATCGCGAACCGAAGGCAGGGGGCGGGTTGCACCCCCCGGGGGGTACAGGGGGCAAGAAGCAGAGATTTTATAGCTCAGTACCGTCGCAACGCTTTTAATGGCTTATTTGCCCGGCCTTTGTCAGGGGGTAACTTGCCCCCCGCTTTTGTATTGCCAATTTTATTCCGCCGAAGAATGATAACGGCATAGATAAAGCACCCACGTGGTGTGAGGTTTTGTGTCGCGACTCTCTATTGGGTAAGATTTGGTAGTTTTTGGCAACTTTGCGCATTAAAGGGGCATAGATAAGTTTTGTCCTTATTATGTTTTGGGAATAGTTTATTTTGTCTTGCTTCTGCAAGTTTATGGGCTACAATTAAAATTAAGTAAGTACTTAAGTTTTATATGAATTCACCTATTTAATCGCTAACTTTAGCTGATTTATTGACGACTAGGTGATACTTACGACTTCTTCTGGGTGGATTTTGGTTTTTTTCTTGAACAAGACGCAGTCAAAGTCAAAGTCAAAGTAGGTACCTATCTAGGTACTATTGTACACTTACTTGACTGTACACTTAAAACTATAGCTGCTGCCCTCCTGCCAAACACCTGTAATCTTTTAAACTTTATAAGTAGGTATAAGGTTGCCACGACTCTTAAATAGTAAGTATTAATATGTAGGTATTATGTCTGATAATGCATGGCAATATGATTACCAATATTTTAGAAGAAAATATAAAAAACTAGCCGATGCCCGCGACTTCGCCCGCGTGGATTTAGGTTTTTCGAAATCCCGTGGGAACTCTTTGATTTTCCGGGATAAAAAGTAGCCTATGTGCTAATCCAGGATATTATCTATCTCCATTCCAAATTTTAGCCAAATCCGTCCAGTAGTTTTTGCGTGAAGGAGTAACAAACATACACACACACACACACACATACAAACTTTCGCCTTTATAATATTAGTGTGATTATGTCCGTCTCAACACTCTCAACGTATAGCTTGTAAGTAGGTACTTTATTAGTGCTCAAAGTGTCTTTGTACCAAAAACTTTATCTATACATATAATAAAATTGTAGAAAAGTGGTATCTGTACAATGGAAATATATAAAAAAAAGTAGCAGGGGTTGTTATTATATCGATGCCGAACCCGAAATTGTAATTAATTTTTTTTTTGTCTGTTTGTCTGTGTGGTTGTGCACGCTAATATCAGAAACGGCTTATGCGATTTAGATACGGTTTTCACTAATATATTGTAGTAAGCTTCACTTAACATTTAGTGTTTATTTCATGTCAATCGGTTCATAAAAAAAAAGTTATGTCAATTTAAAGAATCACGCTGCCCGAAAAGTCACTATTCCACGCTAACGAAGTCGCGGGCACAGCTAGTAACAACTAATGTCCTACCTACTTACAATCAGCAACGAAATGATTTAATTTGATTTTAGATGATATCCACAACTTCGTACACATGGATTTAGCCCTAATTCGCACGAGCGTTAAAAAAGCGTTGCGTTAAAACCCGGTGTTGCGCTGAACATACAAAGTGCGCGTTAAAAAAGCGTTGACGTGTGAACAGATACTTGGGAATGCATTTGTTCTATTTGAAACGCTTTTTTAAACGACGTTGAAAAAGCTCTCGTGCGAATGCGGCCTTAGGGTGTTCGAAAAACCCGTGAGAACTTTTTTATTTTCCGGGACCAAAAGTAGCCTATGTCCCAAACGTCAAAACACGCGCTTAGTGCATAAACGCGAGCTATTATGAAATACTGACATGTGACGTCACAATGATTTGACGTGCTTTTTTTGTTTAATCGATAATTTAAAATGGTTAATACACTTAAAACTAACAAAGGACGTGGCTTTTACGTATTTTGGAAGATTCTGTATTTAATAATCACTGGAAAATAATTCAATATATTCACATAGAGAAAATACCGTATTGAGCTCAATCTAAGTACGGCGCATTTAGACACAATAAATTTAAATACTTTAAGGTCTGTACCTAAAAACAAAGTTGCCTTTAGTTAAATCAGATTAACAACAAACTTTAACTCAACCAACCATACTTAATCTAATAGTCCACAAGAGATGGTAAGTACAATACAATTTCTTCAGAAGGCAAAACAATACCGCGAAATAAGAGCAAAACATCATCTAATCTCACTAAAATCAATACACTTTTACCACCCCCGAAAATTTTCACAACCCACCTTTCCACCCCACGCAATTTCAATAAACGACAAAGTAAGTATTATTTAATTTTCTACCATCTTTTCACCATTGTAAGGTGGCGAGCGAGATGAACTATCACTCTTTTCCTTCTTTAAGACGTCGACTCTCTTTTCTCCTCAACAGAAAAAAGTATGCGCGGGACAGGGACGGATATAGATAAGACGGTGCTATTCAGCTTTCTTAATGACGTCATATAGATTTATAGATGTACGGCGGGGGTGTTCGCTCGGTGGAGGCAAAAAGTTTCTCTGCCTCGTTTTATGAATGTTTTAATACGTTTTTTTTTTTAAATTAGAGAGATACGAGGGTTTTATTCATTATGAAGCTTTATTATCTTGTTTCAACATCGTGTCTGTCTAACTTTTTATTGCTTTTACAATATTTCGTTTGGGAATAATGAACCTTCATTTCGGTCGGGAGAAATATGCAGATGATGAATGTATTTTTGATTAGCTGATGCCCGCGACTTCGTACGCGTGGATATAGGTTTTTAAAATACCGCGGGAACCACGGATTTTTACGGGATAAAAAGTAGCCTATGAGCTAAGCCAGCTGGTATAGTCTATCTCCGTTCTAAATTTCAGCAAAAATGGTTCAGTAGTTATTGTGAAAGAGTAACAAACATATACACACACATACCTACACACACACAAACTTTCTCTTTTATAATATTAGTGTGATAGTGTGAAGTGTGATGTGATTTATTATTATTATTTAAAATTGTCTAGCAATTCGCACTTGGCCAGCCTGGTGGATTATGGCTAAATCATTATCATTCTGAGAGAAGATCCGTGCTCGAAATGAGTCAGTGATGGGTTGAACATGATTATGATATGGGATTATAACCATCATCATCATCGTCATCAAATCATCTTCGGCTCACTACTGAGCACGGATTCTTATTACGAAAAGACTTACTAAACAGCTATGTAGAATGGTTTGCACGTTTATTAAATTGACGTTAAAACTGGTGAAGTGTGAGTCAGACTCGCAGACGAATGGTTCCGTACCATACCATCGTACCTCCTATAACACTATTTGTGCTTTTTTTGCATGGCGGCCAATTTTTTTTATTTGTTGTTACAGCAGCAATAGATTTCTATTTCACATTCCGTGAAAATTTCAACTCCCTACATACCTACACACGTACCAACAGACAGACAGATAGACAGACAGACAGACAGGCAGACCGTCAGACAGACACACTTTTGCATTTTTAGTATTAGGTAAGTATGGTATTTATTGGTATTTTATTTTTGGTATATGGTATTTTATTATTTTAGTATTAATATATCAGCATTATTTTAAATCCGAAATAAGTATTTCGCAGACCGTGCTGTGTCTGAACGAAAAAGCCTACCTCCATAAATCGCATAATCTTGAGACTTGCTCGTGATGTATGGAAAACACGTAGCAGCGTAGCGGGGTTCAAATTAGCAATATCTTGGACGGGCCATAGAGTAGGGTTAATTTTTTTTGCTCTTTCTTCTTTTTTAAAATTGGTTACACTTTTTTAATGTTTAAACTATCGTGAGTGATTTCCATTTTAAGTATAGAATGTATAGTCACGTATTTAGTCGAAGTTTAGCCGAAAAGGACCCCGGATGGATTCGAAACTTAGTCGAGTTTACATCGACTTAAATGTCTGAGTATAGCCGTTGCATTCTAAACGTATAGGTATAAAAAACTTAGTGGCACATTCATTTGACGATTCAAAAGCACTCAAGTAAACTATTTACTTAGATTAGTTAGTAAAACTGAAACTACTTTAATTACCTAACACTTATAGGTAGATACGTTTCACTATACAACAGTTTTTTCTTGATTTACCTAATCGAATCTTTCCAGACACACCCCTTAAAAACATAACAGCTCTCCTCACGCTACAATACGGTCTGTTTCAACATTCAAATTCAAATTCAATGATTTATTCAATAAAATGTAGGTACAAAATGTTGGAATAATGTCTGATGAGCCTTATACATTTTACCACTATAACTGGTGTTTGAATATTATCTTAAATTCAATTAAATTAAATACAAATAAAGTCAAGACTAAAATATTAAGTAAAGAAAGACATACATAGACTTTACACAAGCAGTAAAACACAAGCATAAAATAATAGTTAAATAAAGATCAAAAAATGTCAACATTATAAAAACCATAAAAAACATATCAATTATTATTAACAACTCAAAATATGCTTGTCTGTTAGGTAGTGCTTAATATCAGAATATATTTTGTTTTTTACACATATTTTAAAAATAATTAGACAAACAAAATAAAAATAAAAACTAGAGATATCGAAAAATCATAGGTGCTATTATTTATAAGGATTCAAGTATTCCTTAATCGAATAGAAGCATTTCTCTAATAGCCACTTATTTAAAAATGATTTTAATGTAGTTAATGGCATAACTTTGACGTGGGAAGGAAGCTGATTAAATATGCTTATTGCCATGCAATACGAATTATTTTGGAATAAGCATAATTTTATATCAGGGTATATCAATCTGTCTTTGTGTCTCGTTGCTTTTCCAAGTGCATCTCCATGTCTGGTGAAGAGATCAGGGTTATTTTTTACAAATATGCACATTTCTTTTATATACATACAAGGTAGAGGGAGTATATTAAGGGATTTAAAAAGAGGTTTGCAACTATCCAAATAGTGAGCTCCGCATATTGCCCGTATACATTTTTTTTGTACTTTGAATGCTCTGTCTATGTCAACTGAGTTACCCCAAATTATCAGACCGTAATTAAGTACAGATGATACGTAACCGTGATACGCACTCAAAACAGCGTCTCTAGTGGCTATCTTCCTTAATTTTTTTAAAGCGAACACAAACTTATTGATTCTACTACATACAATGTCAATGTGATTTTTCCAGTTGCAGTGTTTATCAAGTTCAATCCCTAGAAATTTGGTTGATTCCACTTCACATATGACACTGTTATTGTAATGAATATGAAGAGGAATATCTTTAGCTTGAACGCTTTTGAATGCCACAATTTTTGTTTTATCTACATTAAGTTTTAAATTATTTTTATCTAGCCAGTCTATGATCTGATTGATAGTTAGGTTGATGTCTGAATTAAATGTTTTTTCGTTAGTACATTTGATTAAAACAGTGGTATCGTCAGCGAATAGGATGGTTTGGTGTTGTGTTACCTCAGGAAGATCGTTTATATATAGTAAGAATAAAATTGGTCCTAAAATGCTTCCCTGAGGTACACCGGTTTTGTTATGCTTAAATGTGGATTGGTACGTACGTTTTACGCCGTCTACAACTTTTGTTATCTGTGTGCACTGCACTCTTTCCGTCAAATAGCTTTTAAACCAGTCTTGTGCAATTCCACGAACTCCATATCGTTCGAGCTTCGATAGAAGTATATCATGGCACACAAAGTCAAACGCTTTGCTCATGTCAAAGAAAATTGCTACTATGGGAATACGTTGGTTAATGCTTTCAGTTATCAATTTAATTAAATTAAAACAAGCTTTCGTAGTTGAACTATTTTTCCGAAATCCAAATTGCTGTTCTTTTAGAATATTAGTTTTAGTTATAAAGTTATTTAGCCTAGTGTACATAGCCTTCTCGAATATCTTCGAAAATATAGTTATTAAGGTAATGGGTCTATAGTTAGACATTTCAGTTTTGTCGCCTTTCTTAAATATAGGATTGACAACTGATATCTTTAACTGTTGCGGAAACGTACCACATTCAAAAGATAAGTTGATTAAATGACTTAGTGGGTGACAGATATGCACCGCTACTTCTTTAACAATATCAGTTCTTATGTTATCATAACCTACAGATTTTGAATTGTTGAGTGACATGATTAGTTTATATACCTCAAATGGATTGGTTGGCGAGACAAATAGGCTCACGCTTTTGTGATCAATCAGGTTATAAGATTTATTTTTAGTTATGTGTTGTGTTTTATTCGTAATTTCTATGAAGTATTTGTTAAATTCTTCAGCAATTTTTTGTGAATCAGAAATTTTTTCATTATCTTTTTTAATATATTCAATGTTAGGTTTCTCGATGTTATTAGTAGTTGTATTTTTTATAACATTCTGATTAATAAAATTACAAAAAATCAGACTTCTATACGTAAATATAATATATTTAAACTATGATAGTTTTAGTTTTGCACTACCCAGTACGGTATTTCTATTTTTATTTTTCATACTTACAAAAGCTTTTAAAAAATGCTGTAAAACTTTTCTGCATACTCGAAATAAATAAAACCAGAAGCCGTAGCCTAATTAAAAAAAAGAATAACATCAGCAAACGGTACCAACTCTGCAACACGAAACGTATTTAATCTGTGCTAGTTTCAGTAGGAATCTTGGGCGGTCTAATCCAGCAATTACGCATTTTAATGGCGTTCTACCGTTTTAATATTCCGCTCCTTGTTTTACGGCACGGCTTAGCCTCAGAGCCTGATATTGAGGTATTTGTTTTAATATTACGAATCGCAACCGCAAGAAACGGCATTTGCATACTAATTTCATTTTTTATCTGTAATTGCTTACTGAAAAAGGTTTGTTCCCACGGGATAATACCAAGCTTAGAACTGAAAGGGAAATTTTAAAATAGGAATTACTGTTAGAGTTCATAAAACAGTAAGTTAAATCAACTGTTCTTGTTCTCTTTCGTCATATTTTTAACCCCCGACCCAAAAAGAATGGTGTAATAAATTTGACGTGTGTATCTGTCTGTGGCATCGTAGATCCTAAACGAATGAACCGATTTCAATTTAGTTTTTTTTTTGCTTGAAACGTGGCTTGATCGAGAGTGTTCTTAGCTATAATCCAAGAAAGTCGGTTCAGCCGTTTGAAAGTTATCAGCTCTTTTCTAGTTTTCTTATAGAGGTTTTGATGTCATGGGTTCTTTAAATTTTGAGTTATACTTTATGATTTTGAGAGTGTTCTTAGCTATAATCCAAGAAAGTCGGTTCAGCCGTTTGAAAGTTATCAGCTCTTTTCTAGTTTTCTTATAGAGGTTTTGGTGTCATGGGTTCTTTAAATTTTGAGTTATACTTTATGGCTTTAAGTAGTGCCACACCAGTAGGTACAAAGCACTTCGCCAATGTATGTCATGTAGAATTTCCAGAGGGGTTTGAAAAGGTTTCGTAAAGGCTAGAATCCGGAGCCGCTGCAAAAGAAAATAACTTATTAAAACATTCACAAAACGTACGAATTCAAAAATGGAACATTCCCAACAGCAAAAACGAACCGGCCGAAACGTAGAGCGCTCATTAATTTTTACAAGCGAGCGTCAACTCAAAAACTAATTATACAAAACTAAAACGTTTCCCTAGCGTCATAGCTGTACGAAAACCAAAGGTTGCCAGCATAAAACTCTCCCCCAAAAGACTAGAAATATTAATACAAAGTTAAAATTAAACATGAAAAACGGCCCCCCTCCCCAACTAGGGGGGGAGCGACCCGCGAACTATGCCGTGCCTTATTTCGCTGGGAAATTTGTAAATTTATGTAAATTTTCCGTCTTCGTGGGGTGAAAAGTTATGCGGAGGTACGGATGCAAAGTCGGAGTTTTACTGCTGTGTCGTGTGGATTATTGTTTGGGGTGTGTAACGTTTCGACGGTGATTTGTGATTTTGTATCTTTGCTTTGAGGAAAGGTAGGCATTGCTTCGATGTAGGTAGGTACTTTTAGACATTTTGACGTGACAACGTCTTATAATTCGATGGAGCCGGCTGCACGCACGAAAAAACATGACTCATGCGGCGTTACCTCGCTCTGAGGCGTTCCATGTAAGGCTTGAAGTGCAAGCGAGAGCGCGGAACGAGCGACAAAGAAGCACAATCGGCCTTTGTTGTCACGTTCAACTATCGTCAGTAAACCGACTTTACAGACAACCAATTTTTTTTCTACTGGCTTTACGGCTGTGGGTTTTAGCCCTCTGGAGCCTTACATTTAGACTGGTCATCAAGAATTCAATTCAAAAATCAGGTGATTCCAATTGGTCATACTTAGACCTAAATATTACATATACCTACCTAGGTATTTTTAGTTAATTATCGTCTATTTATTTTCTCGCTCAAAAAAAGTGGGCATGTATATTGTATACCTAATCGATGCATGATTTCAATAGATCATACCGCTAAACCTAGATATTAGATACCTATTAATTTTGAGATACCACACGTTCCGTAGAAAAAAGCAGACAGACAAACGAACAAAGAATTATTATTATAGATTCTTTAAAGGCTGCCTTTTTCCTTTTGAAGTTCGGAATCCTAAAAAGTAACTTTTGAGTAAACTATTAAGTTAAAATATATGTACATACATTTGTTTTGTTTTACCAAATAAATATGTATAGGTAAGTTATTAATAGGTATCTATCTTCCATCTCTACAGTAGCTAGGCTTACTAAAGAATATTTAAACCTAAAATAGAGTTTGTATTCCAAGAAAAGTCATTGAAAGTGAATTACCCGAAGTCGTCTTGTCGACGCGTAATACAAGTTTGCGAAATTCAATTAGAGACCAAATTGAAATCTGTTGAAGCTTTGTAACTTTATATAACACTAGCTTAAATACCCGCGACTTCGTCCACGTGATCAATCTGGAAAACCAGGCATAGATAGACAGGACGCATCTACAAAATTTCAATTGAGTTTGGTTAGTCAGTCAGTACCTACATGAAAGCTTCTAAGCGATATGATGATTTCAGAGCGATAGGCCGCCAGTTCTACCTATTATTATTTTATTTTAAGTTTATTTTATTATGCATAAGTAGCTCAACGGATTGCGAAGCTGAAGTGGCAATGGTCGGGGCACATACCTAGTTCGAATAACTCAAAATTTAAAAACCCCCGTCCCAAAAACCTCTATAAGAAAACTAGAAAAGAGCTGATAACTTTCATCGGCTGAACCGATTTTATTCAATTATAGCTAAGAACACTCTCGATCAAGCCACCTTTCAAACAAAAAAAAACTAAATTAAAATCGGTTCATTCGTTTAGGAGCTACGATGCCACAGACAGATACAAAGATACCTACACACGTCAAACTTATAATACCCCTCTTTTTGGGTCGGGGGTTAAAAATCGATTTACGTTGGGATCCCAAGGTGCTTGAATGGCGACCTCGCAACGGAAAGCGCAGCCTTTCTAAAAGAAGTCGCAGGAAGCCGCTGAATTCAGGCGGCGCAAGACCGTGGTGTGTGGAAGTCCCTGTAAGATACCCATGTCCAGCAATGGATCTGAATTCCATCCATTGAACGATGATGATAATGAGTATTTTACATATTTACATACTAGCTGATGCCCGCGACTTCGTTCGCGTGGATGTAGGTTTTTTAAAATTCCCGTGGGAACTCTTTGATTTTCCGGGATAAAAATTAGCCTATGTGCTAATCCAGGGTATGATCTATCTCCATTCTAAATTTCAGCCCAATCCGTCCAGTAACAAACATACACACACACACACACACACACACACATACAAACTTTCTCCTTTATAATATTAGTGTGATTTCTTTTGGTGTACTACAAAGCATATTTCATTCTCTCATTCATAAATCCTTAGAACAAACAGAATACCTGCATCCGAAATTAAGCTAAAGTAAAAATACTAATCCGTTTCAATTTAAACCGTCCGATTCCGCCAAGGGAATTATCGGTAAGCCCGATGCCATTTTATATAAATTAAAGAATAGCATTTGCACCAACTATTTTCCTGCATACAAACTGAAAAGTTGTAGGTACCTCTGGTATAGAGATGCTAATAGCTACTGACTTTTCAAGCAAAGAGTCTATGACTTCAATTACTAAAATGTATGAATAGGTATCCTATTCGGCTGGATACCGTTCAGCTTCAGGACCTTCAAGATGTGTTTTCGTCGAAAATTCCTCTAATTACTAAAAATTATTTTTCTATCACTCGATGTTTTTAACATTATAATATATTTATCAACCCCCGACCCAAAAAGAGGGGTGTTATATTAAGTTTGACGTGTGTATCTGTCTGTGGCATCGTAGTTCCTAAACAAATTAACCGATTTTAATTATTTTTTTGTTTGAAAGGTGGCTTGATCGAGAGTGTTCTTAGCTATAATCCAAGAAAATCCGTTCAGCCGTTTGAAAGTTATCAGCTCTTTTCTAGTTACTGTAACCTTCACTTGTCGGGGGTGTTACAAATTTTTAATTTACACTTGTACCTATTTATGTATGAACTCAGAATTTTCTCCTCTTTCATTTGATATCCCACTCGATACAATAGATTAGATAAAAAAAAATTTGGGACCCTCACTTTTTTGGATGATAATAAGTGATCCAGCCGTCAGGTCGATTTTTTTTCGTATAAATTGTGGAATATGGCATCTGAACCACAACAACGAATCAATTGACACCTCATTCATCAAAATCGGGACAGTAATTTAGGCGCTTAGGTGGAACACACAGAATCTGGATACAAACATACATACATAGACTGCTAACATCATAACCCTTCCTTTTGGCTTTGTCGTAGTCGGGTAAAAAAGTAGGCGCCAAAGTAGTGTACCTATGATACGAGTAGGTACGTACAAGTACTTCATAAATACATTCAATGTAGGTAGGTACACGTAATTCGCCATCTGCCGCCAAACGAGTTGCCCAAGTTATTGTCAAAGAAGCTTCGAGACTCGTTCAAGTTTTGATAGAATTTTCAATTACCTTCCTTTGTTTCGAGAACTTGCTCTGCCGGGACTAGTAGGGACCATGCACACTGACTTGGCACAGAAATAGTTGCTTACATATTTTATTTCAATCTAAGTCCTACACTTACTTATATAAGATTTTTCGGATTTAATAGAAAACCACCTCCTCTTTGAAAGTAAGTAGGCAAAAAATATAACTCACTAAAGCAAAAAGCTTTTTTAAAAAACGAAATCTTTGATACAAACTTTCGAAAAACATACGTTACAAACGTAAGCAAACATGATTTTTTTTATTCATATAATATATAGTTTCTTACTTTGTCCTGTATTATCCGAGTTGGAAGCCCTGTTTTCCGAGACATCCGAGACACAGTTTTTACTAAGTAGTTCGGGAAACAGGTGTACAGTAATGTATGTTATTATAACTAAATTATTAAGTAAATAGATATGTTTTGTTACGTTTATGTTACATTTGTTGCTGAGCCAAATTTTATCTATATTTTATCTTTACTTTTGCTAAAAATTTTGCTCGGTAAGTACAAAGTGAAAAATAAAAATAGAAAGATTTTTTTATTCAAAGTCTTCAAGTGAATCTACCACTAGTTCAGAATGCCCTTCTTACCGAGAAGAACAAGCAAGAAACTCGGCGATTGCTCTTTTCAAATATTCAATTTAATAGTACAATAATTTATGCCATGTATTTTTACGCAACTTGCTAGTAATTTTTGGCCTTTATAGCGATCTAGTTAAAGGTAGGATCACTAAAAGATTTTTCAGAATAGGACCATTAGTTCCGATTTCGAAGCACCCGGATTTTCTACCCCTTACGTATCCAAACTCACAAACATAACGTATTTATACAGGGTGTAACTAAAATGCTAGCAAAAACTAAGCGTTATCATTACTACTTTAACACAATCCAATGCCAATAACCATTTGCCTTATCATGTAGTTTTAGTGATTTAGTATTTTTCAAACCCTCATTGTATAGCGCGCAAAACTCGGGTCAATGGCCCACCTACGGCGACTGCGAGTGACCTATAGACGGAACGTTCGTTGACCTCTCGCGTCAGTCAGATGTTTTATTTACAATATATTGTAAACCTTTAAAAAATACAGGATCTTTTAATTTATTTTTTTCGTAGTTTTTTTTATGGTACCCTAACAGTAATCATCAGTAGGTACTACCACCTGTCTTCGTTATTGCTAGCGTTTTGGTTAGGTACACCCTGTATTAGTGTAGCTTGCTGTGGGTATATTGCTGAAGTCAAATCCACGGTTTTTTATCTTTCACATATCCTATCTTTGTTTGTGTAATATCTACCTACTGCGCTTCACATCACACATCACACTAATATTACAAAGGCGAAAGTTTGTGTATGTGTGTGTGTGTGTGTATGTTTGTTACTCCTTCACGCAAAAACCACTGGATGGATTTGGCTGAAATTCGGAATGGAGATGGATAATATCTTAAATTAGCAGATAGGCTACTTTTTATCCCAGAAAATCAAAGAGTTCCCACGGGATTTCGAAAAACCTAAATCCACACGGACAAAGTCGCGGGCGTCAGCTAGTTTTTCATAATTTTAATAGATTTTTTAAGTGAAACCTCTTTAGGCGACTTTCGATAACAAGAAAAGCACAAAATATAATTTCCTGAAATAATAATTATAGCATAAAATAAGTATTTGCACACAAGTTTAACGCATGCAAATTAACTAATAACGAAGAAGTTAACGCACATAATGTAATACCTAAAGAAATTAAACTACCCTCAAGCAATTTCACTCCAACACCCCTCACGAAACATTGTCTGTTTAGTGTAAAAGAACAGGCGGGCGAGTCTAATTTTAAACTTCCCCGATCCGTCTTCAGCGCGCTCATTTTTGCCCCCTTTTTACCCCTTACCCCCAACCCCTACCCCTAAGCTACCCCTACGTCCACCCCTCGCGAAACTTTGACGTTTCCGTGTAGAACTAACTCTCTAGCACGGCATGCGGTCGGCGCGAGCTTTAATCAATTTTTCAACTTCATTTTTGGGGAAAGGGAATTAATTTCGCATTCTTGGGGTTATATTATTCTCGTTGGTATTTTACAAATTTGAAGGATTTTTAGTATAGATGATATAAATAATACAATATTCTTACAGCTCATCATAATGCTATATGAAACAAGAGCCGCTGGATTCAGGCGGCGCGCGGCGCAAGAACGTGGCGTGTGGAAGTCCCTACAAGAGACCTAGTATGTCCATCACTAGATGAATTGACGGACATACCATCAACGTATGACTTAAACCACAGGTTCTAGAAACTTTGCATACTTAGTAGGTACGAGTACCTACTTAGGCTTTATCTATAACGACTCCCACTGGGTAATGACTTTCGGGCGATGTCGGGGCGATTCAGTTAGTCTAGTTGCCTGGTGGAGATTGCTCTTAGCAATAAGGCCGCCTTTCCATACAATTATTTTAAGTTTAGGTATAGTTTCTTGTTTCGTCTTGGTTTTTTTCTTGTTATGTGTACAATAAAGTCTATCTATCTATCTCTCTATGCATATTAAAGGATAAAAAAAGACTGCTATTTCAACCTACAATTAAAATCGCTAAACGCAGCGACCTACCTAAGTACCTTACCTATAAGTTTACCTATAAGTACACGTACTTACCTACCTATAGGTTAACTTGAAAAGACGCAAGTTACGCAAAATAAAACATTTTAAGAAAGAAAGGATTCTCAAAAATTTCAGCCGAGGAAAGCCGGGTTAGATCAGCTAGTCGTATATAAAAAGTAGGAACTACAATAATGTACCTACCAAGTACTCAAACTTACGTAATTTTATGTTTGACTGCCAGATAACGTAAAGTTTAACCCGTTGAAGATAGAGTTTGAAGGAACTATTTTCCTTTCAGCTGAACTGAAGGATTTGAAAATGTTCATTTCAAGTCAAAGGGTTGCATTATGAAAGGATTTTTCGAAAATCAGGCTATATTGGAAGATCTAGAGTTGAGAAAAATATACCTACTCTGTTTACTAATCCATACTAATATTATAAATGTGAAAGTGTGTCTGTCTGTCTGTCTGTCTGTCTGTCTGTCTGTCTGTCTGCTACGTTTTCACGGCCCAACCGCTGAACCGATTTTAATGAAATTTGGTACAGAACTGTGATACATACCGGGGAAGGACATAGGCTACTTTTTATCCCGGAAAATCAAAGAGTTCCTACGGGATTTAACAAAAACCAAAATCCACGCGGGCGAAACCGCGGGCATCCTCTAGTACTAAATAATTTGTAAAAGAAGAAACTGTGTATTCCTACTGACACGCGAATAAAACTAGTAGGTAGGTACTTAGGTACCTACTCACCTATTAAAAATAATAGTAGGTATACGAACAACAGATAGGTACATTATATTATAATTTCATGAAACGCCAAATCCCGAATCCGAAAAACAAAGGCACCGAAAGAACTTTCGAAATGTAATTCGCCAAAATTTTACATCCGAAACTAAAACTATTCCGTCCCGAACGGCTAAAAAAGGTCAGCCTATCCAAACATCGACCCTTTATAAAACAGCGGGGTCGCAACTGAACTAAAAACCCCCCAAAAAGGCAGTAAAACTAAAGGAATTAGACCCTTCCAACTACTTTTCAAAGCACTTTTAGCCCCATACTAAATATATGAATCTCGATTTATATTTTCGAACGCGCCCCGACAGGGGCGGACTCTAAGATTATTTTATTAACTTGTACGTTTGGTTGTTTTCAGGTTCTACAGAGCGAAAAATATATAACTGCAGCCGGAAAAAAGAAGATTACACCTTTATTATCTGTTATCTCCCAAAACCATCATGATCCAAACTTCATAGTCGCTGATCGTTCCTTCCTGTGTTAGGGACAATACACAGAGAAACTTTCAGCTTTTATAAAATAAAAATAGGTCTGGTATGGACTCTCTCTCTATATAAACGAAAACACCCATCACGTTGGTCAGTACACGTCAATTTACTAACTTGTACTACTTACTTAGCACCTACTCGTCGCGGAAGCGGTCTTTGCAAAATCAATACACTCGGTCAAAAGTAAAACGAAGATATCTAAAGAACAAGTACAAAATATATCCAGGACATTCCATGACAAACTTAAATTTGAAGATAGAGTCCGGTCCTGCTAACCGCACAATAAGTCTCTGTTATCGTTAACGGTTTCTTTCGAACGGCCATTAATTGCGTTAACGGGATAACCAACTGGACCAGAGATAATATATGTTACGAAAAATTTAATTTATTGTCGATGGAAATAATTGAAATTGAATTGATAAAACAGAATGATTAAAAAGAGAAGGAAAAGCAGGCTTTTAGTCAGCATAAGCTGAAACACCGGCTTCATTCGTGAACTGCTGAAAATCGGGATACCTTCCTTGCGCTTTACGCTTACGCACTACGCTTACAATCTACACAATATGGTATACGGTATCATCATGATCAACCCATTGCCGGGCCACTACTGAGCACGGGTCTCCTCTCAGAGTGAGAAGGGTTTAGGCCATAGTCTGCCACGCTGGCCCAATGCGGATTGGCAGACTTCACACACCTTTGAGAACATGGAGAACTCTCAGGCATGCAGGTTTCCTCACGATGTTTTCCTTCGCCGTTAAAGCAAGTGATATTTAATTGCTTTAAACGCATATAACTGAAAAGTTAGAGGTGCGTGCCCGGGATCGAACCCCCGACTTCCGATTAGGAGCCGGACGTTCTAACCACTAGGCTATCACAGTTCGGTACTACGATATACGCTTACACTATGTATACCTTCGGTATACGCTTACACTATGTACACTACTCGTACGCTTACGATCTACGCTTACCGTCTACGCTTACCATCTAGGCCTACGGTCTACGTTTGCGGTCTACGCTTACGCTCTACACTTGCCGTCTACGCTTACGCGACACGCTTACCTATGTGTCAAAAAAAATATCGTTTCACAATTTATTGTGGCCGGAACTCAAAAGTAAGTTTTAAAACCTGTATCTGGGATACAGGTTTTTAATAAAACTTACTTTCGAGTTCCACAAGTTTAGTTTAGAGGTTATGTACAACAAAATTAGCGCCAATATAAATGTCAACAACGTTGTATGACATCGTTCGCTCAGTCGACGCTTCCCAAAAACTGGTGACGAAATTCTAGTTGAAACGCGATTTATTCGTTCGAGGTGCAAGACGCATCGTGGCATAAAATCTTACACCGTGGTGTAACGCGTTGCGAATAAGTAGGTAGGTAGCTATGTATCGTTATGAGTTCATTTTAAACTGCTACATTTAAAAAAAAAAGAATATTAGCCATGTTAAATGACTAATATTCCCCTTTCCTCTCCAACTAAGCGTCAGGCTTGTGCTAGGAGTAGGTACGACAATAGTGCAACGGGCGGGGTTTGAACCGTCGACCTTTCGGTTTTCAGTCCACTCCTTTACCGGTTGAGCTATTGAGGCTATACATTTCGCGACTTGAAACGCTTTTCTTGCTTTGTCTTACAAAGGATTGTGGGGTGTGAATAAGCATCAGATCGAAAGTTTTTACAAAGCGTCGAAAGAGGAGAAGAGAAGAGTTTCTACCCTTAGGTATTAGTAAAGGCCAGCTTATACGACTAATAAGGGTCGAAACTATGTTTTCCTTCACCATTGAATATAGCAATATTTAATTACTTAAATGCACATAACTACGAAAAACTAGAGGTGCTTGTATGGGAACGAACCCCCGACGTCCCGAATAGGAGGAGGACGTATATTATCAACCACTAGGCTACCATGGTACCTTTAAATTGACATTATTTTTAGGGTTCCGTACCTCAATGGGAAAAACGGACGCCTTATAATATAGCAGACGATAGCTGCTGGGGTCAGCAACCTTTTGCTATAGCAGGGCCACATATATGTTACTAGGGCTACTCGTGTATGTCAAGAAAACCTATAGAATACTTCCTGTTGACCTAGAATCATGAAATTTGGCAAGCATGTAGGTCTTATAGGACAAGTAAAGGAAAAAATCCGAAAACCGTGAATTTGTGGTTACATTTATCGTGCAAAATGTGAGAACAATACCCGAGTACGGAACCCTCGGTGCGCGAGTCTGACTCGCACTTGGCCGGTTTTTTTTTTTTTTTGTATTTTTAATATCAAATTCCTTATGGACTTCGTCTGCGATGGCGCATATAAATTCAATAATTTGAAAATATCACAAACTTGACATTGGCTAATCAGAGTAAAGCCAGATTTAAAGAAAAAAAAAATCCTTATTTAAACCAAATAAAATAGGTGTAGGTACATAATTCCGCTCGGCATCCTGAAACTCTCTTCAACCTATCACCCGCCAATAATTCAACGTGAGAAGACAATCAACCAATGACAGTGTGACCCATAAGATCCCGAAGATCACAGCCAGGTTAGGTAATATGCACTATATTGTCCCCCCCCCCCCCCACGCACTAGCAAGCAACAAACTGTAACAAAGACAACATAATTGCGCGATATTAATTCGCTAATTTCTATAGTTTCCCTTATATCTCTGTTTCCTCGGGGTGGCCATAAATCCAGCGATACAGGACGGAAAGCAATTTGCTTTGTCGTTGAATTTTCTCCGAGCATTTATTATATACGCTTACATAACATTGTTTAAGATTTGGGGGTAACAAAAGGGTTTCTTATCTGGCTAGGTTAGTGGGACGGATTTGTTTGAATAAATTACGTAGTTTTATGGGTACCACTGAAGTAGCAATGGGCGGGGGACATAGTTCGCTTAAGGTGCCCACGCACTTGAACTGAACTGCAGCTGAACTGCGCGTCGCGTCAGCGCCCCGCACGATATTTTCTCCAACCGCGACGCGCGTACGTCACTGCCGCACAGCGCGGCTGGAGAGAATATCGTGCGGGGCGCTGACACGACGCGCAGTTCAGTTCGAGTGCCGGGGCACCTTTAGGCAGCATTCGGGAAGCTTCGAGATTCTCGTCCAAAATTCCTAAGTGCTAGAAAACCAAAGTCTTCGGATATTGTGTGTTGTCACTTGCCGGTGTTGGCATATGGATCCGAGACTTGATTACTAACTATGGACCTCATAAAAAACTTCAGTCACTCAGCGTCCATTGGACGGAGCTATGAGGAGTGTCTCTATGCTCAAACCAGAAATGAGGAGATCCGTTGAGGAATCAACAAGTTACTTGAGTTACTCAGTATTATACAGTAGGTACAGTAGGCACTCGAGTATGTTATGTAAGGTTATTTTTAAAAATTGATTTGAGTTGTCAAAAATAATATAAAATTATAAATTTATCTAATGCAGGTAGTTTGATAAAATCGATATTTGGCTCATTCGATGTCATACAATCTGTTGCTAGGAGGCCAACAAGATTGAACTTGCATAAATACGGGTGTTTCGAAGGTTTTAGTTTAGTCTCCTTCTGAGATTCGGAGCGATATCGCATATTTTCGGTATTTGGATTGTGAACTGAATAATTAGATGTTGTGATAGCAATCACGCTCTAATTAAATTACTTATTTTGGCATTAGTTTGTTTAGATTAAAACTCTCGGATAACCTTACACATTGAACTTGTGTTTTTTGTGTTGGTTTTGGAGAGGACATTCCAATAATTCGATAAAAATATTTAAATAATACCTGCTTTTCTGAGTGATGCCAATAATACAGTAGGTACAGTAGGTACTCGAGTATGTTAGTTACTCAACCAACATTGCTCGACGGGTGTCTTGCACGGTACTGTATACCTAGTCCGTCCGTGTGTCCATCTGTCCGTCCGTCTGTCTGTCTGTCGTGTTTGGCAAGACCCGTTAAGCGAATCAAAACCTATGGGTTCCATAGCATGTATCATAGTACATAGTATGTACCTATGTGTCAATGGATATAATTCGGTATGTACTTACATAGTACCTAGCCTACTACCCATTGACCTAGAATATGAAATTTAGCAGGTATCAACGTCTTATAGCACAAGTAAAGGGAATTTGTGGTTACATCATAAAAAAATTAAAAAGTGATATTTCTTGTGCGATGATACGGAACACTTCGTGTGCGGGCCCGACTCGCACTTGGCCGGTTTTTTTTGTTTACCTATCACCTTCGCTAAATCCTTCCGGCGTCAGTTTTCCCTTCTTCCTATAATATGGGTACCTTCAAGTCAAGAGTGAATAGGCAACTTCTAGGCAAGCGCGCTCCATCTTAGGCTGCATCATCACTTGCTAGCAGGTCTGATTGCAGCCAAGCGCTAGTCTATATAATTTTTAAAAAAAAAAAAAACCAAGATGGCGGTAACTTACCCCCATAAGTAAAGTAAGTAAGGTGTAATGAGTCAAGTGACATTCGTGTCACGTGTACAAAAGTACCTACTGCAGTGCGAACACCTCCGAACAAATTCAATAAACTTGCTCAAACTACGTTGAAGGGGAATACATAATTTCTTACTGTCTCTTTGTACGAGGGTAGTGATGTAGGTACCTCACAGTTCACGACAGTTATGAAATCTGTAACAAAATTGCGAGGCTTCACTTACACTCATCCTCATCAGCCTGTGGATGTCCACTGTTGGACATAGGCCTGCCCTAAAGAGCGCCACCACACCTGGTTCTCAGCCTTCCTCATCCAGCCACTTCCCGCCAGCCGCTTTATATCGGTCCATCGTGCTGGAGGGCGTCCCACACTACGCTTGCTTAAACGCGGTCTCCACTCAAGGACTTTCCGGCTCCAACGGCCATCTACTACACCAACACTATCAGGCGTCAAATGCTACCTACAATTGACGCTTGGTAGGCTATGAGGCAGGAAACCTCAAGAGATTGCAGGAAGTCAGCTGATACGCAGTGATGATGTGTAGGTTGGTGCGCGCTTGCCTAAAGGATGCGTATTCCCTCTTGCCTTGAAGTTACCTACTTTAGTTTGACGTGGCATGAAATCTACACTAGAAGAAAAACCTATCTACCAAATCTCCAATCTAAAAAAAAACAATAAATTAAAAAAAACTCAAGATCTTGGACCCAATGATACTTAATGATATTTACATTTTAGATGGGTAAATAAGCAAAATAGAGTTTCTCTCGGCATTGTAGAATGTGTCTAAATACAAAGTCCAAAAATACAACTTGCCTTTACAAGACGTTCTGTAAGAAAACGTAACATAAATCCCCGTCTTGGCGCGCGGCAGGAAACCTCAAGAGATTGCAGGAAGTCAGCTGATATCGCAGTCCGGAGGTGGAATAATTTAGCGCGCCTGCCCATTCGGTGCCGCCTGCTTGAATACCAGCGAAATTATATTTATATTCAGATTTTTCGGGTTCCGTACCTCAAAAGGAAAAATGGAACACTTATAGGATCATTTAGTTATCTGTCTGTCTGTCCGTCTGTCGTGTCTGTCAAGAAAACCAATAGGGTACTTATACTGTTGACCTAGAATCATGAAATTTGGAAAATAGGTAGGTTTTATAGCACAAGTAAAGGAAAAAATCTGAAAACCGTGAATTTGTGTTTACATCATTAAAAAAAAATGTATGTATTTCAATTCTAAGTAAGATAACTATACCAAGTGGGGTATCATATCAAAGGACTTCTTACCTGTACCTACATTCTAAAACAGATTTTCATTTACCTATTTTGATTTTTCATTAATTTATCGTGCAAAATGTCGGAAAAATACCGGAGTATAGAACCCTCGGTGCGCGAATCTGACTCGCGCTTGACTGACTTTTATAGTTCCATGGAATCCTGGCGTTTCTTATATAGTTTTTGCGTGAAAGAGTAACAAACATACACACATACACGCAAACTTTCGCCTTTATAATATTAAGTGTGATTTTTAAAGTGTTATATTTTATCAGCTGTGTGACACATCGATACTTAGTTTTTATTAAATATCGACACCAGCCATCACTAGTCAGCAACGTTACTATTTAAATCCAGTTACAAGTTCGGAATATATTTTGTAATTACAGGTAAAGTTGAGACATGAAAATTTTGTAGGCGCAGCTGCTGTGTGCTTAATTTGACTCTTTGAAATATTGTTTTTTAAATTGAGTTGAGTCTTGAAAGGGAAAAGGGGGTGATGGGCTGTAAGATGCTTGTTTAGTACATTATAAGCGACTAGATATCTAGATGTTAAGACTAAATAGTTGTTAAGACCTCGGTCGGACGGTCGGACGGTTGGTCGGTCGGTCCGTCGGTCGGTCGGTCGGTCCGTCGGTCGGTCGGTCGGTCGTTCGGATTCGGGCGGTCCGCGATACAAGCCCTAAGCACGCATCTATAACTTTTCGGAGTAATGTGCGTTTTTAGTAATTTTTTACTTACTAAGCCTCTGGTCTGGTCTGGTGGGAGGCTTCGGCCGTGGCTAGTTATCACCCTATCGGCAATTCCACGCTGCCAAGCGATTTTGCGTTCCAGTACCATGCCGTGCAGAAACCAAAGAGATATGGGTTTAATGAAAACTGTCATACCCCTTCCAGGTTATAGCCCGCTTCCATCTTAGACTGCATCATCACTTACCACCAGATGAGATTATAGTCAAGAGCTAAATTTTAACTGAATAACAAATAACACTTGCTGTAACGGTGAAGGAAAACATCATGAGATAACTTGCATGCTTGAGAGTTCTCGATATTGTTCCATGTGACCATATATTGTCTCAAAGGTATGTGTAGTCTGCCAATCCGCATTTCGCCAGCGTGGTGGACTATGACCAAAACCCGTGCTCAGTAGTGAGTCGACGATGGTTGATCATAGTGATAGATGATGATAGGTAGGATGCCTAGATGATTCCGATGAAGTCGCGGGCAAAAGCTCGTTAGAAATATAGAAAGACCTAGGTATCTACTCGTCTTTTACTATCAAAATGCTTACGTTTCGCGTTTAAAATGTGCTGCATTCGTTGGCTAATGCAAAACTTGAACGTGCCGCCATATTGTGTTTAATTCTCGCCAAGTCGCTCCAATTTTCAAATTTCGAACTTGGAACAACTCCACGTTTAAATTTAAGTTTTGGATTGAACGCGTTCTAGCATTCGAGGCACGAGTTTTCATATTGCTCTTCGTAGGTATAGATACGTATTTAGAGACTTGCTCTACATACTTAGGTAGATCAAAAAAGTTTGCTTTATCATCATCATCATCTCAGTTCATTGCTGGCCCTGGTCCACTACTGAGAACGGGCTATAGGGTCCTCTCAGACTACGAAAGCTTTGCCATGGGTCATCAGTCATCACGTACAGACTTCACACACCTTTGAGAGAATAGGTAATACCTACTATAAAGAACTCTCAGGCATTAAGTTTTCTTCACAAAATTTTCCTTCTCTGTTAGAGAAAGACTTACTTGATTAAAAAAAAAAACAAAAGTTTGAGTTTTTTTTTAATAGATACTTAGTATATTTACCTACCTACCATCTAGAACCTACTTACGTAAGATCCAAATGTTTTACGTATTTAAATTTCTTACAGAAAATTGAAGGAATCAGAGAAAATAAGTCATATTCGGTAATTATTTAAAACTAGCTGACGCCCGCGACTTCGTCCGCGTGGATTTAGGTTTTTCGAAATCCCGTGGGAACTCTTTGGTTTTCCGGGATAAAATGTAGCCTATGTGCTAATCCAAGATATTATCTATCTCCATTCCGAATTTCAGCCAAATCCGTCCAGTAGATTTTGCGTGAAGGAGTAACAAACATACACACACACACACACACACACACACACACATACAAACTTTCGCCTTTATAATATTAGTGTGATGTGAAGTGTGATTAAAATAATTTATTCTTAATTCAAACGACATTACAGCAATATAAAAACCCATTTACAGCTAAAAAACGAGTGAAGTGGAACGCAATATACCACCACCGCAAGCAAACCTTAAGGAACGAATTTCTTAATTAATAAATTAATTAATACCTAATCTGAAAAAATAACATATCAAAACATTCATAATTGTAGGTAAAATAATCTAAATCTATTTTCCAACTCCATATTAGGTCAACAAATAGTTTCCTATTTCAAATCCTAAATGACTAAAATACTGGCCGCAAAATAAAAACTCATTTGACAGAACCACAGACAAAAAACGAAGCGGGCGGATTTAAACTTGGAACGCAAAACCAATCCCCGCGCAGTTCCTATTCCCGCTTCCCGGACTGCCGGTTCCTTGCGAGAGAGAAGTAAACAAAATTTCTGCAAGGATATGAGGGCCCCCCCGCCTGAGGGGAGGCTACCTCATAGACGTATAGTACGGTCTACGCGATGTCTGCCCCTGAGGACACGTTATGTTGGTTAGAGAAGTAAGTCATAAGTTCAAAAAAAAAAATTCAAAAATCAAAATATTTATATTCAAACTCTTACAAGTACTTTTGAATCGTCAAGAGCATCTACCACTGGTTCGGAATGCCTTTTCTACCGAGAAGAACCAGCAAGAAACTCAGCGGTGGCTCTTTTCAAAGATTTGATATAAAATATTAAGTAGGTAGGTACCTAAGTAGCAGAATTTAAAAAAAAAATTGTCCGTCTCTATATCAATGTTATAAAATTCTCAAAGATTGTTATAAAGATTTAGGCCTACTTGCACATAGACAGATATAATGATTTATGTAGTTAGATTTTATAATGCTGTCACTTTTTGGCGAGATCCTATTGCGATTGCCATAATAATATGGACTAGCCATATTAGGGCAAATTAGTTAATCAGTTTGTGCGAATCGATGGAATTAATGTTCAAAAGATCTTTACCCATAGATAATTTTGTATAACTGAGATAACACACGTAGGTACCTATAGCAAAGCTGGACAAGAGTTTTGATAAATCTTTTTTCCTAAAATAGGTAATATGCTTAGTAAACAAAATATAATTAATTAAGTATTATTATAGAGTAAAAATAGAGATTTTTTAAATCAAAACATGCTTTCGCAAATTAATCAAGTGTATACACAACAAAAAGCGATGTTGAATTAAAAAAAATCTAGGTATATTTATTATTTTAAAACGCGCTTGGCTTAAGACTGCATAATACTAATGTTTACTCATACAGCACCAGTGCACTAAATCAAAAATAGACCGACTTCCTAAACTTTCCCTTCTTGTGATGACAAAAAGGACTTTAATTTGTTGTCCTGCTCTGTCCAAAGTAAATCTTTGAATACATATCGCACGGATCATTCTACACGTCTATGGGTTAACTAGTTAACGTTTTTTGTCTGTGTACGTTAAAGGGGTGGCGAGATTTTTATCTGTGTGCGTTTTAGTGTGGGGATGAGAAAGTTTTTTAGTGGGGGAGTTTTAGATTCGCCTCTATATTGCTTATGGTTCAAGTTGCTGTAATATTGTTGGGCTTTCTTAGCATGGTGTTTTCAAATTTATGGTATGGTAGAAATTCTTGGAACGTTTATTTACGAAAATATTACATAGTTATATTATAGGTACTCAAAAAGGTATTCATGGGCTAGTGAGTGATCTTTAATATCTTTAAATAAAAAATATTTCTAAGTACATACCTACCTAATTAAACCCAAAAATACGTGGTACTGTGATTACAAAAATTACCTGCCTACATAAGCAAATTCAAACACAAATTATCTATTTAGTAAAAGTGAGGTCTAAAATACTTACCTACATAATATTTCAAAATCATAAAAACATTCCTAAGCGTTACTTTTTAGTAGCTATTAGATACATACTCATAGTACAAGTATTCATTATTTTACAGACAATATTGACATATTAAAAAAAATGCTATAGTATGGAAATAATACCTACCTACCTATGAAAAAATTAAATAATTTATAAACAAAACTCTTTGCTCATGCCAAGTACCTACTTAGGTATATAGAAAAACAAAAGTTTCATTTAGAATGAAATCACAAAAAATAAAAACTACACAATAGCGTAAAATAAAAACAATACGAAATTCCTACTTCCCGAACCAAAGTTATAATAAAAACGTGTCAAGAACACACACTAAACTCATTCAGTTAACTCTAATTAAAAAATTCAAAATAATAAACACTGAAATCCCTCATACCTAAATTTAAACTCAACATTGGTGGCGTTACCAACAAAATGATATAAAATAAAATACTGAATCTCCAAATGCAAAAACGTACCACCATTCTATTCGTTGCTAAGTACCCACCCCTTTTTTCACCCTAAGAATTACTTTAAGGCGGGCGGTGGGGTTAGGCGCACCCCCTTTGGGGTTTTTTCACCCTTTGAAGAATTGCCCCAAGGCAAGGGTGGGGGGGTGTATTAAGTATTGAAAAGGGTACAGTTTTTGGTTTCGCTCGTTTCGTATCCTTATTTAGTTTTGTACGTTTAAATGATACCTAAAATATGTTATTTGGTGATTTATGTGTGTGGTACCTACTTACATATTTAGCAGATTAATTACTTTTTGGATTTATTAGTTTTCTTTTCTTTAATACCAGATTGAGTGAACAATTTTAATAATTTTTAAACCCCGACCCAAAAAGAGGGGTGTTATAAATTTGACGTGTGTAGGTACTGTGTATATCTGTGTATCTGTATATCTGCGTATCTGTGTATCTGTCTGTGGCATCGTAGCTCCTAAACTAATGAACCGATTTTAATTTAGTTTTTTTGTTTGAAAGCTTGCTTGGTCGAGGGTGTTCTTAGCTATAATCCAAGAAAATCGGTTCAGCCGTTTGAAAGTTATCAGCTCTTTTCTAGTTACTGTAACCTTCACTTGTCGGGGGTGTTATAAATATTTAATTTACACTTGTATGTAATATAGGTACCTACTTAGGTGCCAAGGATATACATATTTTAATAACTTTTTCCTTTCGTGATTTATTAGGTATACGTAAGTAAACTACAAGTGTAAATTAAAAATTTATAACACCCCCGACAAGTTAAGGTTACAGTAACTAGAAAACAGCTGATATCTATCAAACGGCTGAACCGATTTTCTTGGATTATAGCTAAGAACACTCTCGATCAAGCCACCTTTCAAACAAAAAAAACTAAATTAAAATCGGTTCATTATTTTAGGAGCTACGATGCCACAGATACACAGACACACAGATATACACGTCAAACTTATAACACCCCTCTTTTTGGGTCGGGGGTTAATAATCATCATCATCATCGTCAATCGTTGGACATCCACTGCTGGACATATTGTGTCTCCTTGTAGGAGTTCCTCTCGCAACGGTCTTGCCTCTGGATCCACTGGCTTCTTGTGACTCGTTTGATCTATAGCGGGAAGTCTTCCAGTTCTTTTTTAGTTCTCAGCGACTCTCTTGGAATGACGATATACCTAAAGCGGCTGGCGGGAAGTGGCTGGATGAGGAAGGCTGAGGATCGGGTGTGGTGGCGCTCTATAGGGAAGGCCTATGTCCAACAGTGGACGTGCACAGGCTGATGGTGATGATGTCTCTCTTGGTCCTATATAGACCTATCTTCGTCCGCGTAGATTTAGGGTTTTCCTAAATCCCGTAGGAACTTTTTGATTTTCCGGGATAAAAGTTGCCTATTTTAATTTCCGGATCGCAAGATACCTAGGTACTTCTGTGCCAAATATCACGTAAATCGGTTTAACTGTTGGGCCGTGAAAAGCTAGCAGATAGACATACCTACAGACAGACACACTTATAATATTAGGTATCATATTTATAATATTAGTATGGATCAAACAGTATTAGGTTATTATTATTACCCAACGATGTTTCCCCGATATTTTAGTTGTTTGAAATGCACATTTTACTTAGGTCTGTAGAGTTGAGTTGGTACCTACCTACCTATTAGATGTTTAGGTAGGTGTCTATACCTACCCGCTGATACTGTCAGAGCTCCCCTTCCAAGTTATCACACTAATATTATAAAGGCGAAAGTTTGTATGTGTGTGTGTGTGTGTGTGTGTGTGTGTGTGTGTGTGTGTGTGTGTGTGTGTGTGTGTGTGTATGTTTGTTACTCCTTCACGCAAAAACTACTGGACGGATTTGACTGAAATTTGGAATGGAGATAGATAATATCCTGGATTAGCACATAGGCTACTTTTTATCCCGGAAAATTAAAGAGTTCCCACGGGATTTCAAAAAACCTATTTAATTTTTTTACATTTTTATTTAAATAAACTTTAACAAGTGCTTTTAAATGGTCAAAACAATTTACCAATGTCTAGTTTAGAATTACATACCTATCGAGAAGAACCATCAAAAAGAAAGAGAAAATTACCTAAGCTATGCATTCCTGCTAGTAATATTATTAGGTACTTATAGTAAGTGTGAAAGTGTGTCTGTATGTCTGTCTGTCTGTTACTTTTTCACGGACCATCGCGGAGATCATGATGTTGATAAAATACTATATGCTTTTGAACAGTCAAAATAATCTATCTACCTAATCTGAAATGTCCTTCCTACTGGGAAGAACCAGGACGGCTGTCATTGGTTCACGACAAGCGAAGACGAAAATGCAGTTAAAGTCGTCGACCTCCTAATAGACTGAAAGTATGAGTTTTCACACACGTCGACCTCCTATAGTAAGTAGACTGAAAAGTATGAGTTTTCACACATTTATACAACTAGATTAATCAATTAGCGAAACTTATAACACAACCCAAGTTCAAAGAACCAATGGTTTAAATTCGCACCCTATATAAACATTTGCACCCTAAAATCTTCGCGACTCATTACTCGCGGGCTTACAAGGGGGGTGAACGGAGTAAGAAAAGGGGGGTGAAAGGGGGGTTAGGGAATCTTCGTCGAAATCTCCGACATTTTATCTAAATGGGCCTCGGAATGGAAGTCGTTCTGCTAATGACCCCGAAGAAATACGTAAGACTGTTCTGACGTTGATGTATACCCGCCCTAATGTTCCGTTATTGTGTACACGCCCTAATGGTGGGGTTTTACATTTAATTGAAATGTCAGGTGAGAATTTGTTATTAATTTCGTTTCTGGTTGTATGTATTGTTTATCTAACAAGTGTAAATTAAAAAAAAACACCCCCGACAAGTGAAGGTGCAGACAGTAACTAGAAAAGAGCTGACAACTTTCAAACGGCTGAACCGATTTTTTTGGATTATAGCTAAGAACACTCTCGATCAGCTTACCTTTCTAACAAAAAAAACTAAATTAAAATCGGTTCATTAGTTTAGGAGCCATGATGCCACAGACAGATACACAGATACACACGTCAAACTTATAACACCCCTCTTTTTGGGTCGGGGGTTAAAAAGAAGTGATTACCTTCGTGTAGATAGCTATCTATGTAGCTACCTACTGTCTATCGCTGCTATCATTGATATTAGAAGAATATTGTTCAGCAGCATTCTTACATATTCAGCAAGCCTTTAATAGTGTGTGGTATAAAGAAAGGCCTAATCTATCATACTAATATTATAAAGGAGAAAGTTTGTATAAGTGTGTGTCTGTGTGTGTGTATGTTTGTTACTCCTTCACGCAAAAAGTACTGGACGGATTGGGCTGAAATTTAAAATGGAGATATATTATACCCTTGATTAGCACATAGGCTACTTTTTATCCCGGAAAATCAAAGAGTTTCCACGGGAATTTTAAAAAACCTACATCCACGCGAACGAAGTTGCGGGCATCAGCTAGTATACTAATATTGTAAAGACAAAAGATTAATTTGCTTGTTAGTCAAAATTATTTGTGTGACTGACTGATCTACATATCAACACAATCAGCTCAAACTACTGGACAGATCGGTCTGAATTTGGGCATGCAGATAGCAATTATGACGTAGGTACCTATAGGCATCCTCTAAGATTTTCGAAAATTCCACCCCTAAGGGGGTAAAATAGTTGTTTGAAATTTGTACCTATACCTAATCCACGCGTACGAAGTAGCGAGCAAAAGCTAGTAGGTGCATATTACTTACATAACAATAGTTTTACAATGTAACTAACCAAACCAAATGTAACTAGACTATACATGTGAACTAAACTGTGTGTATGTGTGTGTGATATGTGTTGTGTAATATGTGTCTTTCAACCAAGTTGAGTCCTAGACACGAAGAAATTCTTAGCTCTAAGGCTAAGGCTATTGCTATTCCCAACCCTTCTTAATCAAATACATCAATATCGATTCCAATCGAGTCGAAATCGATTCCCGGCCACAATTAAATCGATACAATTTCATTAAGCGGGGGGAAACAACAGCTTGTGCGAATTTAAATCCAACGGAAATTTTGCTAGACGGCAATCTACGAGCAATTTAGCTGTAACGGAGTCATTTGGCTTGGAGCGTCTTCGCGGGGAGATGATTTGTAATTTGTTTTCTAGCTACAAGCTTACGGCAAAAGGTTTCAGCTGAAAATAGCGAGAAATTTCTAGAAAATTCGAGATATTTCTTTTGTTATCAGTCTCAATCTTCGAGCAATTTAGCTGTAACAGAGTCATTTGGCTAAGAGCGTCTTCGCCGAGATGATTCGTAAATTGATTTCTGACTATGTGTTTACGGTAAAAGATTGCACCTAAAAATTACTAGAAATTTCTAGAAATATCGAGATATTTGTTTTGTTATCAGACAGCAGACTCAATCTACGAACAATTTTGCTGTAACGGAGTCATTTGGCTTAGAAGATCTTTGAATTTGTTATTTGTTTCCTAGCTACAAGCTTGAGATAAAAGGTTTCAGCTGAAAATGACAAGAAATATCGAGATATTTCTTTTATTATTTTTATCTGGGGATCTGCTACGATTTTGTTAATCCACCAGAATTTTAACTGAAGATAATGTTTTGTAAATGACACAATATAGCTCATGAATATGTAGTTTAGAAAAAGAAGAAAAGCAAACAAGCAGAAGAATAAGTTTTTTTTTATACTTAAAAGAAGAAACTTACCATTTTGACGAGGATATCTGTAGCTGACGTAGTAAAACGCCAATGGCAAATCTCCAAAAATTGCTAAAAATCTTCTAATGCCCACTCATTTAAAACTGCATTTTTTCGAAATAAACTTTTACTACTAAGGACTATACTACTTGTAAAATATCACTTTTATCACTATAAGCACCATCTAAAGAGCATCTAGATACCTCTAAGAAAACTTTCAGTTTACACCAAAGTAGTAATATACAGAAAATCACTTCATAATAAAACACGTCACACTTAGTATACCTACCTTATTTCTAAAACTACTATAATCAAAAATCTCTACCTAACCCTCCAAAAGGCAACTGAAAAATGAAGACGGCATTAGAGACCGATGTCCAGTGTGGGAATCCAAACAGGTTTCTTGAGATATAAAATTAAACTCGTTGAAGGAATAACAAACTGGTTTCTTTGTGATGGGGTTGATGCAACCAAACCGGACAGCGGTCAGCGTGAGAAATAGAAGTAATGAATGAAAAAAATTAAGAATCTAATAAATATTCACCCTTTTCGATGGTCGTGTTTGAATAAGACTTCACCTGATGGCAAGCGATATTAGATCATGGTAGGTATCACCCGACGATGTGATCTTGTGGAAGGTTTTTTACTCAGATAAGTATACAAGTTAGCCATTATTTTATTTAGCTCTTTTCCATCTCACTTCTCAGACTGCATTATTCAATGGCATTATTAGGTATATACTATATGTACATCACTAGGTGAGATCGCAGGCAAGGGCTAACATGTAATAGGTATTGAAAACATAAAAACCCTCCAACTATAATTACTAAAGGTGAGCTTTAGCTCAATTATGAAACTTAACCTAATCTATTAATGCAAAAATATAGCTAATGCCTATAAAAATTAAGTTAAAAAAAAAATTCAGTTGCACCCGTTTCCCAGCCGCGCCAGCTGACGGATGCGGAGGAGAAAATGCAAGCCGTTTCATTACATTTTCTCGTTTGGAGCGAAACGATTTATGGCCGCACCTCGCCACGCCTAGCCACCTGTACTTAGCGAGCGTAATGAATTCTATTGACTTTAAAATACATGATTAATCGATCTATTTGATAAGTCGATCGATCTATTTGATAAGAACAGTACTAAGAGTATCATAATAATAGATCTATGGGCAGATACATACCTCCGTCTCTGATCTAAAGCTGTTTTATACCAAATAAGTATACAACCACGTTCAAACCACTTTGTGAGAAAACCCTTGATTTGAAAATGCTCAAACAAAACTCAGTTGCCCCCGTTTCCCCGCCGTGCCAGCTGACGGATGCGGCGGAGAAAATGCAAGCCGTTTCATTACGTTTTCTCGTTTGGAGCGGAACGATTTATGGCCGCACCTCGCCGCGCCTAGCCACCTGAACTTAGCGGGAGTAATGAATTCTTGAGCAACTTGTTTAAGACTGTAAATAAATACAGTACCCATTACTGAAACATTAGGTACAAGAAATTTCTAGAATTATCGCTCGTTAATAACAGGGCTCTCTCCGTCACTTGCTCCATACAATCGTAGTTCCAATTTCATTTGAATAATCAGTTTTTAGAATATGTCTGCAAAATTTCATGGACTTTGGTTGCTTAATATTCAAATGAAATTGGAACTACGTTTGTATGAAGCGAGTGACGGACAGACCCCTCTTAATTTGGTTGCCTGGAAGAGATCGCTAGTAGCGATAAGGCCGCCAAATTGTACCTACCTGCCTATATTTTGTTGTGCTTTATATGTGTTTTTTAACCGACTTCCAAAAAAGGAGGTTCTCAATTCGTCGGAATCTTTTTTTTTCGTATAAATTTTGTGGTGTTCAATAAAAGTATACTCATTCATTCATTCATTATCGAGGTAAGTATTTCTTTTAGGTATTTTTATCTACGAATAGGTAAGCTTCGATTTTAATCCACCTGCAAATTGATTGAAATTCATAATATTTTTATTCAATTAGTCTTTTACAAGGTACTTTTGGATCGTCAAAGCATCTACTTCAACTGGTTCAGAATACCTTTCCTACCGAGAAGAACCAGCAAGAAACTCGGCGGTTGCTCTTTTCATTTTAGATGATGGTTCGTAATTTTTAAAAAATATTGTATACTAGCTGATACCCGCGACTTCGTTCGCGTGGATTTAGGTTTTTTGAAATCCCGTGGGAAGTCTTTGATTTTCTGGGATAAAAAGTAGCTTATGTGTTAATCCTGGATATTATCTATCTCCATTCCGAATTTCAGCCAAAACTGTCCAGTAGTTTTTGCGTGAAGGAGTAACAAACATACACACACACACACACACACACACACACATACAAACTTTCGCCTTTATAATATTAGTGTGATTATGTACCTACATTATGTATTTATTTATGGTATATTATGTATTTACTAAGACTGAAATTAATAAAATATCTTGAAAGCTTTGTTTACTTTTCATTTCATACTCCATCTTTCGTTTATCATCAACCCTGCACGCACCCACATTATGGAGAACAACATTATGGAGAACCTTTAAACATGCAGGTTTCCTCACGATCTTTTCCTTCACCGTTAAAACAAGTGATAGCTTTATTGCTTAAAACGCACGTAGGTAACTCTGAAAAGTTAGAGTAGCATGCCCGGGATCGAACCCCCGACCTGCCGAAATAGGAGGCGAATGTCTCACCACTAAGTAGACTGTCGCGTTTCTTTGAAATAGTTGTCTTAGTACGTGCCAGCATGCCTCTAACGGTGTTTGGAGGCACGTAGTGTCCCAGTAGACTGAGATACGAGGCGTTGTTGGTCCCTTGTGCTCCGTCGTCAGCGGTGAGATGGAACGCCATGAGGTTTTTAGCCGGTAGGAGCCCGACGTAACCACAGTGCTCCCCCGTGGCCGGTGGTATCTACGACAGATTTTCCTCACAAAAAAAAAGTACAAGTGTCTAAGCACTCCTTTGTCAGGATCACATTTTAAACTAGCATAATGTTGTAAGGACAAATATAAACTGTAAACGTTTATTTTTTGTGAAATAAATAAATTGAACTAAATTTAAAAAAAAAAATACCTAGTAATGTGAGAATTAAAACAGGTTTTCTAGATACAAATTCTAGTTCTTCGGGTAAAGAACAGGTTCTTTTGTTACGGGGTTGAAGCGACCCCACGAAAACGGACAGCGGTCAGCGCAAGCGTGAGAAATGAAGGGTTAGTAGGTGCATTGTTAATGGTTATTTTGTCACTATCTACACTAATATTAATTATAATAAAGAGGTAAAGTTTGAGAGTTTGGATGTAGGAGGTAATATCCGAAATTACTCAATTAAATTACTCATCTGATGCCAAAAATTATTTAATTGATAGTCATTGAGTGGTAAAGGTTAGTAGTTATAGTAAAAAACATAGAAAATAATAAGTAAAGCGGACAGCCGTGATAGTCTAGTGGTTAAGTGAGGGGTCCGGAGTTTGATCCCGGGCACGCACTTCGGAGTTTATGTGCGTTTTTAAGCAATTAAGTAAGTACATGTAAGTAGATTGTAGGTATCACTATCACTTGCTTTAACGATGAAGGAAAACATCGTGAGAAAACTTGCATGTTTGAGAGTTATCCATCTTCTCTAAGGTAAGTAAAGTCTTATCTACACTTGGCCAGTGTGGTGGACTACGTATGGCCTAAGCCCATCTCATTCTGAGAGGAGATTCGCGTGCTCAGTATTGGGCCGGCGATGGGTTGAGATCATGAAACATAAGAAATCATTACTGTGAATTTATAATTACACAGATACTTACTACAAAACTGTATTGACCGTTGACCTGTATTCCCTATACTTACCCTATTTTGCAAACAAGTGTAAATTAATTTATAACACCCCCGACAAGTGAAGGTTACAGTAACTAGAAAAGAGCTGATAACTTTCAAACGGCTGAACCGATTTTCTTGGATTCCACTCTATTAAGCCACCTTTCAAACAAAAAAAAACTAAATTAAAATCGGTTCATTCGTTTAGGAGCTATGAAGCCACAGACAGATACACAGATACACACGTCAAACTTATAACACCCCTCTTTTTGGATCGGGGGTTAAAAATGTTGGATATGGGTGGTTACTTTAATTGATAAATGGGATTTTCTTATTGTAATAAAACCCATAGGTATTAGTTATTAATAAGTTATTTAGATGGTGGCCACGACTTCGTCCGCGCGGATTCAAGTTTTTAAAAATCCCGTGGGAACTCTCTCATTTTCTGGGACCAAAAATATCCCATGTCGTTCCTCGGAATGAATACTATCCCTGTACCTTGATAGGTTAAATCGGCGATCCTTGATAATAAATAAATAAAAATAAAAAAGCCTTTTATTTCTTCTCTAATTTTACATTATTATTGGATTATTAGGTATACATACCTACAACTAAATACTAGACGTTAAAATAAATACCTAGTAATGTACCTATTAAAATTAATAACATACGATAAAAAATTATGAAGAACTAACTCTTTTCATGTCAAGGCCTTGATAACACAATAGTTGTTATTATTTGCAACTTTGACGAATTTTGCAATCATTGAATGATTGCAATTTTTGGCAAAATGCGTGAATTTAAACCGTGAAGACCCTTAGCGACAAGGGAGCCATAAAGCTGCGATTAAAATTACGGCAGTTTCACTTTCAGCTCGTCGTCTCATAAAACTGAGGTATCGTGGCGATTCACCAATCATCTGAGAGCTTTGCCAGTCAGCCACCAAAATTGTCGTCGACTATGGCGTTTTCAGTTTTCAGTTCAGTCCGCGTTGACCCTGATTATTCAGTCTATGTTTTTCACTTAGCGCCATCTAGTATCAGGTAGCGAAATTAACAAGCCGTACACGCTGCATATGCCATCTATTGTCTAGTTGCGACCACAAACTATTCGAATTTTTAAAAAGTTTTATAAAAAAATATTTATTATGTACTTAATAAAAAAAATGTGATGTGTTTTTTTGTATTTTCACTCATTTACAATCGATTTAGTGTTAGTATACACACTTTTTAATTCCTCATACAGAGCCATCTATTGGTAAGAAGTTACAGCTGTTGGAATAAGAACCATTCTTATTAGAAATCAACCCCTTTCTAATCCTGTCAATTGAAAAAGGGCGCGAAAATTCGAAATATGTACTTGATACTTTTACTGATTAGATGTACTACGACCCAACTTGGACTTCGTCTGTGTTGGTGTTAGCTGGCGGGCGTGCTCTGCATTTTTGGTGAGTTTTTTTTTTTTGTTAAAACTGACCGGAAAGCGCTGTAGGGGGGTGCCGTGCGTATGTCGGCGAGCACCGGCACGGACAGAGTCCATACTTGTATAGTTTAATTAACTTGTTACAAATTACTACAGACTTGACATTGGCTTATCTTTGTGAAGCCAGACGAGAGAGAAAAAAAAACGACCTAACATATTATTCTAAAGTGATAAGAATAAGAATAAGAAGTGTTTATTTGCTAGAATATGGTATAATATACAAGTACATTGGTCTTAAATATTATGTGGAACCGCATATTCTGCCAAGCATGGCGTGCAAAATTTATTGAATTTAATTAATGTAACAAACATGTCAAATTATTATTAATTATTGCATTCACTATTTAAAATTTGTCATTCAAAAATTCATTAACATCATAATAACCTTTGTTTAATAAAAATTTAAATAAATAACATCTAAAAGAAGTAAGGCTCATTGCATAACTGTGTGACGGTAGATGGTTATGGATACGTATTGCCGCACAGTACACATTCTTTGTATATAAAGCCAATCGTTGTGCTGGTATACAAATTTTATTTTTATGTCTACTGCTCGGTTTTATTTCTGTCTTTAGTTTAAAGTATTGGGGATATTTACGGACAAATATGCAAACTTCATAAATATATAAACATGGGAGAGGCAATATTTTAAGTTTTTTGAATAAAGGCTTACAACTGTCAGTAAAATCAGCATTACAAATAGACCTAACACAACGTTTTTGCGCCTTAAAAGCTTCTAGTGCATTGGTGGAATTTCCCCAAAGTATTATTCCATATCTTAACAAAGATGAGGCATATCCATGGTAGGCCAACAGTGATGCCTCAACTGAAACTATTTGTCGAATACGACCCAAAGCATAGACATACTTATGTAATTTTGTGCATAAATTCTGAATATGTGCCTTCCAATTACAATACTTATCTATAGTAATTCCCAAAAAAACAATGTCATCTACTTCTTCAATTCTCACATCATTAAATTTAATATCAAGGTTTTGTGTTTTAGTTTTATATGTTTGAAATTGCATTATATTAGTCTTAGATATATTTACTTTTAAATTATTTATATTAAGCCAGTCTACCACATCCATTAGTGCGCCTTGTACTTCACTCTTTATATTGTGACGTTGTTTAGATTTAATTAATAGGGTAGTATCGTCAGCGAAAAGTATGCATTCGTGTTTTATAATGTCAGGGAGATCGTTTATATAAAGAAGGAAAAGTAACGGCCCTAGTACACTACCCTGCGGTACTCCGAAGATATTTTCCCTGTAGCATGAACGAAATAATGTTTTATTATTTCCCACAAAACTACAGATTTCAACACATTGTTTTCTATCCTTTAAATATGATTTAAACCAATCTTGGGCTTGTCCTCGTATTCCGTAGCGTTCTAATTTATTGAGTAAAATATCATGGTCGACATAGTCAAATGCTTTACTCATATCAAGGTAAATTGCTATCGGAGCTACACCTGCATTAAGACTTTCTGTTACTTTTTTAACTAATTCAAAGCACGCAAGAGTTGTTGAACTATTCTTTCTGAACCCGAACTGTTCGGGTTTTAAAATATTACAAGAGGAAAGGAAGCTATGCAACTTATTAAACATGACTCTTTCTAAAATTTTAGATAATATAGGCACTAAAGTGACTGGTCTATAGTTACTTATGTCCTTTTTATCTCCCTTTTTGAAAAGTGGTTTGACTATTGAGAATTTCAGTCGTGTAGGATAATGCCCTTGGACAAGTGTCAAATTTACAATGTGGCATAACGGAGAAGCTAGTACCAGAGCAGCGTCCTTCAACACCCTAGTGCTGATATTGTCATATCCGGTAGATGCCGTATTCTTTAATGATTTTATGATTTTATAAATATCGTGGGGATTAACAGGAGACAAAAATATAGTTTTAGAATTAAATGGTATTTCAACATTATGATTACCTTTATTTGATTTATTAGAACCATTTGTTAAATTTATATAAAAGTCATTGAATTTTTCACATATAATTTTTGGTTTCGTGTATGTATTATTGTTATATTTGATCTCTGATAAATTGTTATTATTATTATTTTTATAGTTGAAATTATCCTTAATTATTTGCCAAGCAGATTTACATATATTTTTAGATTTTTGAAGCTTACTGTGGTTAACTATTCGCTGAGCGTACCTACACTATACATTTTTTTAATATCGAAGAATAATTACGATATTTAACTTTATTCATATTTTTTAACAGTTTAGACTTTGAAAGGTGATATTTTAGATAGAGACAACGTTTTTGTATACAACACCGTTTAATGGTCCTTGTCATCCATTTATGTTTAATGGCTTTATTTGATATTCTCACTGTAACAATTGGGAAGCATAAGTCGTAAAAAAGAATAACTAATTCATAAAATTTATTAAATGCTTTTTCTGTATCCTGTTCCTCGTAAATTTCGTTAAAAGTTAAAGATGACATGGCTTCTATGAATTTTTTAATATTTTCAATACCCAGATCTCTCCTCTTTTCATACCAAAAATCATTTACGTTACGTTTCTTGCCCTTAACCCTAACTGATGCAGTTATAACCTGTGCATGTTCGTGGTCAGAGAGGCCTAAACAAAATTGTTTCGCTACAACTGATAATAAATTACTGGCTATTAAATCAATACATGATTGGTTACTCTAAAGTTGAGTTTATAACATTACTAGCTTTCTAAATAATGTTATTTTTCACTAGCCACATATTTTTGGCTATAATTTTGTATGTATTATTAAACTTAAGCAAAATATGTGTAGACTGTACTTAGATAAGAAAAACCATAATGACCCGACGCGACGTTTTGATGTTTGCAGAAAAGCCGTCATGGTCTATCCAGCTTAGCTCTACCTCCTAAGGTTGACAGCGTTCTTACCAAACGTGACCTCGGAGTTTGTTTATAATTTCCACACAAACTATTAAAGCTAAGAAAAAATTTAAGCAAAATGTGTTTAAATTATCTTCAAAATGGTGTTTATTTAAAAAAATGTTGTATAATATGGTGAAGGGTTTATTCGAGCCGGAGTATCTTCTGCAGTCTTTCCCTGAAGCCTAGCTGGCGGGCAAATATACCAGGTCCGTAGCCAGGGCAGATAATATGACTGAAGAATAGAAACTGACCGATTTCGTCGAAACCGTTTTGATAGGCCCCATATTGCTGATTGATAATTTATTATTGACTAGCCGATGCCCGCGGCTTCGCCCGCGTGAATTTAGGTTTTTCGAAATCCCGTGGAAACTCTTTGATTTTCCGGGATAAAAAGTAGCCTATGTGCTAATCCAGGATATTATCTATCTCAATTCCAAATTTCAGCTAAATCCGTGTGGTAGTTTTTGCGTGAAGGAGTAACAAACATACACACACACACACACACACACACACACATACACACACACACACACACACACACACCCACACACACACACACACACACACACCCACACATACACACACACACACACACACATACAAACTTTCGGCTTTATAATATTAGTGTGATGTCAATTCAGAAATAGCAATTCAGCAATATGCGTGATGCTGGTACCATAGAACACTTCTAAGTTATCGAGATTACCTGAGATACTAAGTACCTACAGACTTACCTGATAATTGAATTCCAGGATAACTATCAACCCTTCAATCCTGATGCTGCAGAAGTACTCCTAAAGTAGGTATAAGGAATCAGGAACTCTTGATGGCAAATGGCTATTGTGGGCACCAAGTCCCTACCTAGGTACACCCTTTACCTACTATTGAACTCCAGGATCCTACTCTTTAATCTTGATGATGAAGAAAACTGCACTCCTACGGTGTGGGCAATCAGGAATTGTTAATGGTGAATCGTTTTTATGGCTAGGTACCAGCCTTCTCTATTAGGTAGACTCTGGGTTCCATCTCCTCAATCCTGATGCGACAGGATACCGTAGGTACTCCTAAGATATGGGGAATTAGGAACTGTTAATGGTGAATTATGGGTACCAAGTAGGTACAGCCTTCACCATCAAACTCTGGGCTTCATCTCTTCAATCCTGATGCTGCAGGGTACAACACTCATATTAGGGTATACTTATTATGTTGTGGGGATTCAGAAACTGTTGATATATTTTTTTAATTTATTAATCACTAGATGATGTCCGCGACTTCGTCTGCGTGGATTTAGGTTTTTTGGGATTCCGTACCTCAAAATGAAAAACGGAACCTTTATAAGATCACTTTGTTATCTGTCTGTCCGTCCGTCCTTCGTGTCTGTCACGAAAACCTAAAGGGTACTTCCCGTTAACCTAGAATCATGATTTGGCAGGTAGGTAGGTCTTATAGCACAAGTAAAGGAATAAATCCGAAAACCGTGAATTTGTGGTTATGTCATTAAAAAAAATTAAAATGTGTTTTAATTTTCAAAGTAAGTACCTATCTACCTATAGTATAGGTATTCACTTAGTAGTTTTTAATTTATCGTGCAAAACTTCGGAAAAATTACCTGAGTACCTACTTACGGAACCCTCGCTCGGTGCGCGAGTCTGACTCGCACTTGACTGGTTTTTTTTTAAATCTCGTAGGAACTCTTTGCTTTAGGACTTCGTCTGTGTTGGTGTTAGCTGGCGGGCGTGCTCTACCTTTTTGAAGTGTTTTTTTTGTTAAAACTGACTGGAAAGCGCTCTAAGGGGGTGCCGTGCGTATGTCGGCGAGCGCCGGCACAGACGGGGTCCATACTTGTATAGTTTAACTAACTTGATAAAAATAACTACAAACTTGACATTGGCTAATCTTTGTAAAGCCAGACAAGAGAGACAAAAAAAAAAAAAGACTCTTTGCTTTTCCGGGATGAAAAGTTGCCTATGTCCGTCCCCGGTAAACAGGTGTAAGCTAACTCTGTACTTAAGAAGGTAGGTAAGTAGGTACTTACCTACTTACCAAATTTCATCAAATTGGTTAAACTGTTGGGCCGTGAAAAGCTACAGACAGACACAGTTTCGTGTACCTATGAATAATGCACAAGAATTTCTTATAATTTAAGTAGTTATAGGTAAGTATAACTCGCCAAAGTCCAAACTGCACAGCAGTTTATTGGCGAGAGCGCTCATAAAAGATAGAGATATACCTACCTACTTACCTATTAGTAGGTAGGTACGTAGGTACTAGGTAGGTACCTAACAAATACAGACTTCATCATTAAACTCCGGGTTCCAACTCTTTGATACTTTGCAGGGTACTAATTAGGTAAGTACCTACTTACCTATTGCACTCGTATGGTGTGGGGAATCACGAACTTTTAATGGTGAATTAATTAGGTATTTGTACTTTGCCTTACTACCAAAAACGCACTTTAAAAATGGTCCTAAGTATACTTACTTAGCACACTTTCCTCTAAGTAGATAAATATACCTATTAGGTATATAGAAAAGAAAATATTGTATCTAGTTACAACCTACTTACCTAAAGGTTTGGCAAACAAGCTACTTCTTGAATATTGATTCACTTTTGACTTAATAAAAAAAAAGACTCTAACACGGTTATCACTGATTTAAAGTGCTGAATTTATCATGAAAAAGAAAGGTAAAATTCTGACTAGTACTTATCACCAATTCCAAAATGACGAATCTATAAAAAATGACGAATCTATGTAAGAAAAAGCAGGGAAAATCTGACTGTAAGTACCACTGATTCAAAATACTGAATCCATTTAGATAAGCAGGAAAAATTCTGGTATTATACCATCGATTCAAAAGTGCTGAATCCATCAAGAAAAAACAGGTAAAAATTCTGACTCTACCACTGATTCAATAGCGCTGAATCTATCAAGTAGGTAAAAGCATGGGAAAATTCTGAGTCTACCATTGATTCAAAAGTGCTGAATCTATTAAGAAAAACTGAAAAAATTCTTTCTGAAATACCATCGATTCAAAAGTGCTGAATCCATAAAGAAAAAGCAGGGAAAATTTTGATTTTAGGTACCTACCATTGATTCAAAAGTGCTGAAACTATCGAAAATAGCAGGGAAAATTCTGACGTTACCACCGATACAAAAGTGCTGAATCCATCAAGAAAAAGCAGGGAAAATTTTGACTTTACCATTGATTCAAAAGTGCTGAATCTATCAAAAATAACAGGGAAAATTCTGACTTTACCATCGATTCAAAAGTGCTGAATCCATCAAGAAAAAGCAGGGAAAAATTCTGACTCTGCCACCGATTTAAAAGTGCTGAATCTATCAAGAAAAAGCAGGAAAAAATTCTGATTCCACCATTGATTCAAAAGTGAATCTATCAAGAAAAGCAGGGAAAATTCTGACTGTACCACCGATTCAAAAGCGCTGAATCCATCAAGAAAAAACAGGGAAATTTCTGACTCTATCAACGATTCAAAAGTATTGAATCTGTTAAGAAAACGCTTTGAAAAATTCTGATTCTGACACCGATTCAAAAGTACTGAATCTGCCATGAAAAAGCTAAGAAAATTGTGTCTTACTGCCTTTTACCTGTGCGGTATGCCTCAGAATATATATCTTATAGCACCCTATGCTAAATGTTAATCAATAAATTAAACTATGCCATACTTATCAGATTAAAAAATGTATTAAAAAAATATATTGAAAATTTCGATGGCAGACAGTTTTTACATCAATAGTCCACGGCTATCACCCAAGCTGATAGTCATGAAAACCGAACGAAAATTCAATAAAAACCTACCCGCTTCAAAACTTCTTCCAAACTTGATCCACTATCAAAACTATTTAGCCACGCCTTCCAACAATGAAATCACTTAAGTATTACCATCTCTTTCTATCACACTTTTAAAACGTTATGCAAAGTGAGATAGTTCTACTCATTTCGTAGCTATTGTTAATATAGTTTTTGACGCTCAATCTGAAATGCAATAAGTTGCGTCATTAATACAGGCGATTTTCAAGCTTATGTTATGTTATTTTAGGGTGAAAAACTGAACACGTTGAAATCTTTTTATAACGTTTCAGTAGAGGTTGAAGACGGAATAGAGCAACATTTTTACGCGAGCGATTCAGTAGCGTAAGGTGACGTCGTAAGAGCTATAGTGGCGTAAAAATACATAACTTAAGACGTTCTAGGAAAAAAATACGCGGCAGCTAGTAATTCTATATCGACGTCTTGCGCAAGATGGCGGTGGCTGAAGCGTTCGAAATTTGAATTTCTCTGAGGAATAGGTAGGTGGGGTGCTATTTTGTAGGGTTCTTGCTATTTTGGTGGTTTCAGCGCTTTTGACGCTTTGAAAGCGCTTCGCCAGTTTTGTATGAGATTTGGTGTTGGAACGTCTAATAAGAATTTTGTTTTGGTACGAATTCGAAACTGCGGATTTAGAACATAAGTAGGACATAGGTACTTAGGTAACGAAAAATTTTGCAGGCATGTTTTTTTATAGGTAACAATAACTAATAAGTAGGTACGTAGGATGTTATTAAACGCTAGCAAAAATGAAGATAGGTGATAGTAAGTAGGTACCTACTGATGATTATGACTTACTGATTAGGTGCCACAATAAAAAACGCAAAAAGAAAATTTAAAAAAATCTGAATAAAACAAATAAAACATCTGACTGACGCTAGGTCAACGAACGTTGCGTAAATAGGTGCCGCAGGGTCAATGCCGAGTTGTAGGCGGGGCAATGCCCCGAGTTTTGCACGCTATACATTGCGGGGATTGCGGGTTTGAAATTTAATCTAAGTACCTAGGTATAAAATTACATAAAATTTAATAAAAAAATTAGAAGGACTTTACAATGACTCTAATAAGATTGAGATCTATAGAGCGCACTTTGACTTTGCCTAGACTCAAACTTAAAAGTCTGCAAAGTCAGAGCACGTCTTTACCTAGATCTCAGCCTAAGTAGGTACCTACGTAGGTACCTACTTACATACTTACTTATAAGTTATAACAGTTATAAACTTTAAATCTTTAAATGTGTTTGATATATTTTTTCTACAAAGAACGTACCCCTATTAAACTTGAAAAATACCTGTTCCATTCAACAGGTTAAAAGACGGCACAAAAAAACCTACGTTAAAAAAATTGTTAACAGGGCTCTCTCCGTCACTTACTCCATACAATCGTAGTTCCAATTTCATTTAAATATTAAGCAACCAAAGTCCATGAAATTTTGCAGACATATTCTAGAAACTAATATCTGTACTTGTGGTGTTTTAGATTTTTATAAAAATATGTAGTTTTAAAATTACAGGGCCTCAAAGATTTGTATGTGAATTTTTAAGACCGCGTAACTTTGAAACCGAATATTTTAACAGAAATCTGAAAAACCACAGGGATAGACATTAGTTTCTAGAATATATCTGCAAAATTTAAATATATTTGCAAGACTTTGGTTGCTTAATATTGAAATAAAATTGGAACTACGTTTGTATGGAGCGAGTGACGGAGAGACCCCTCTTAAGTCGAATGAAATTCTCACAAGACAACATTTTGATTCAGATTGAATTGGCTATAACCGGACCGAACAGGTTTTGCTTTTTATCTAATTTTGTGTAGAAATTAGTCTATTTTGTTATTTTTATGGGGCATCAATAGTGTCATGAGAAAAATAACATATCAAAAATACGGTTGACCTTTAAACCTAATATAACCTACAATTAAATTATCTAATGCTCTAATTATTTATCTAATAATCTTAGTATTTTCTAGTTTTAAGTTTAGTTGATAATTTGTATGAATTGTACCTACTTAATTATTTTTATTTTTATCCTTTTTTTTGTGATTTTGTTGAGCTGAATAAACTTTTACTTATTTATTCATTATTTATTTAAAGTGCAACCCTTTGCTACGAAACTTACAAACATAAGTGCGAAAATTCACTTTCTGTGAAAAACCACCTATGAAATTCCAGCGGTATTGACCTTGATCATAATTCCTAACTAAATTAATCTAGCAAACATACCTACCTAGGTACCTATAGGTATGTAGGTAATGTAAGTGTGAAAATAATCAAAAAATTCTGTGAATTTGCTGTGAAATCCTAATGTAATTTACCTATCTGGAGTTCTATGATATCTTTGACAATAATACTTAGATAATAATAACATACGCTTGAACATACGTTGAAATACCTGTTTAATTCAACAGGTTTAAGAGAACATACGAAAGTCGAACAAAATTCTCAATTCTCACAAGAAAGCATTTGATTCAGTTTGAGCCGGCTGTAACCGGATCGAACTGGTTTTGCTTTTCTATATCTAATTTTGTGAAGAAAGTTGTCTATTTATGGGGAATCCATGGGTCAATATGTCATGTGAACGGCGCTATTTTTGGTTACCATTCCCTTCCTTTAGTTTATATTATGTTGTTTAATTTAAAAATAATATTTGCTACAAAGTGTTAAAGTTTCTACAGAATTTTCTATGAATTTTATTGAAAGGCGGCGAATCAGTTTTGACCGCCCAAAACCGGATTGAACTGTTTATCTTTATGAAGAAAGCGGCCTATTAGGTACCTACCTACTTAATTCATTTTGGGGATAAACTTGAAGACATTGATATGCCATGGAAATAATTTTCAGTTTTCAGTAGGTACCTATCATGGATAGATATAGGATATAACCAACCTAGCACAACTTTTCCGTTTAGCGAAAGACAGGAATTTATAACGACGAGATGACGGTCAACCTCCAATAGTGAAAAGGTACAAGAAGATGGTTTTTATAAGCCAAACCCAAAGCCGAGATTTGCTCCGATTTAAATCGGCTAAGTACTTAGGTAGGACTTACTTAGATATCTATTTTTGTGTAGATATGTTTAGGAACTAAGGAGAGAATTCTAGATACCTAGGTAGATAGGTATGTATCTAATAGAGCGGCCAGTGGTCAGTCGATCCCGAGAGAGCATTGGGTCAAGGGCGGGCGACAGATTGATAATAAACGCAAATTACTCCGAGTTCATGTAAACAATGTAGATACCTATACCTACTGCCTAAAGAGGTATTTATATCTAAATAGGTCGTTGTTAGGCTTGTTTGAAGCTGCTGTTTTAGGGTCCGTACCTAAAGAGGGGTCTCTCCGTCACTCGTTCCATACAAACGTAGTTCCAATTTCATTTGAATATTAAGCAACCAAAGTACATGAAATTTTGCAGACATATTCTAGAAACTAATATCCATGCCTGTGGTTTTCCAGATTACTGTTAAAATATTCGGTTTCAAAGTTACGCGGTCTTAAAAATTCACATACAAATCTTTGAGCTTCTGTAATTTTAAAACTACATATTTTTAGAAACATCTAAAACACCACAGGCACAGATATTAGTTTCTAGAATATGTCTGCATTTCATGAACTTTGGTTGCTTAATATTCTAATGAAATTGGAACTACGATTGTATGGAGTAAGTGACGGAGAGAGCCCTGTTAAACATCTATCGGTTTTTCGAACTATGTGCCCTGCACATTGCCACTTCAGCTTTGCCACCTACTGCACTATGTCGGTTACTCTGGTTCTCCTACGATCCTACACAAGTACTTACTTACCTATTATATCTATAGATGGTATAAATCTTTGTATGAAAAGCGATGGGGGGCGTGCTGTGGAAACTTCTCTTAAATTCCACCCCTTACAATATAAAATAACTTCTACCCACCTACATCCAAACAGTTATAAGTCGCTATCCTATAAGCTAACAGCTATAACTAGCTGTATTAAATTCCGAAAGGGTCCCATAAACTAAAACAGCCCGCATTTCCAAAAAGGAAATAGCAAGCCGATAAGAATCCATTTTGAGACGTCTGCAAGACTAATGCTCCCTCGGGCTTATCGCACAAAAGGTACCCCACCCCTCTTTATAGAATTTTCGGGCTTGCCTCTAAGGGGGAACCCCCTTTTTGCAGCGTACATTTTCATTTCCTTCATCTTTCCGCGCTCGAGGTAACCAGGGACGGACTTGGACCGTTCAAATAATCCCATCCATACTTACCTACTTAACATTATAAATGCAATAGTGTGTGTGTCTGTTTGCTACGTTTTCACGGCACGTTTTTACCGATTTAGACGAAAGTACAGAGATAGTTTGCATCTCGGGAAAGGGGGAAAATTTAAGAGTTCCCACAGGATTTATACACAAAAACTATAGTTTTTGCAACAACAAAGTCTATCGTAGCAATTTTTTAACCCCTGACCCAAAAAGAGGGGTGTTATAAGTTTGACGTGTGTATCTGTGTACCTATCTGTATCTGTCTGTGGCATCGTAGCTCCTAAACGAATGAACCGATTTTAATTTAGTTTTTTTTTTATTTGAAAGGTGGCTTGATCGAGAGTGTTCTTAGCTATAATAATCGAAGAAAATCAGTTCAGCCGTTTGAAAGTTATCAGCTCTTTTCTAGTTTTCTTATAGAGGTTTTTGTGTCGGGGGTTTTTAAATTTTGAGTTATTTAATAGCGCGTTCGATCCGTCCCTGCATCCAATTCCCCGTCTTACAGCGGCAACCTTAGACACCCGCTTCACCCCCCACCCCTCCCGCAGTTCGTTAGCGAACTTCCATACTTTGTAATATGCAAATGTCGAGTCTAAGGGGAAGCCGTGTTACGTCTTAAAATGAATTAATGACGTAGGTGATTTAGGGGAGGCGCTAGGGGTGGGTTTCAGGGGGGTTACAGGTGGGACTGCTTAGACATTTTGAGTAAATATTGATTATAATGTCTTCGCTTGTGTTTGTGTTTGTAAAATTGTTTTTGTTTGAGTTTGAGTTTTGTTATAATTTGAATTAGATACCTACCTGTACCTCAAAAGAAAAAATGAACCCTTATTAGCATCACTTCGTTTTCTGTCTGTCGTGACTGTCAAAAAACCTACCTAGTGTAGGTACCTACTTTCCGTTGACTTAGTAGGTATAGCACACATAATTATATCTAAAGGGAAAAATGCGAAAACCTTTGTGCTTACATTACAAAAAAAAATTAAAATGTGGTCATGAACAAATAATTAGTATTTTCAACTTTCAAAATATAATAGATAACTAGGTATACCAAGTGGGATATCATATGAAAGGGTATACCTATAGGTACCTGTACATTCTAAAACAGTTGTTAATTATTTTTATGCGTACCTAATAGTTTTTAATTTATCGCGCAAAATGTCGAAAAAAAAGACTATAATACCTACCTACCTACCTAACCATCGCTCGGTGCGCGAGTCTGACTCACACTTAGTGATAGGTATTTTTTGAGGTAACTAGGAATATCGTGAGGAAAATGATAAACTATGGGTGTGTCTTCCTTTAGGCCTTTTTAAGTACCTACTTAAATAAATACCTACCTTTAATTAAGGAAAACACCGTGAGGAAATTGATTACTTACCTACTTGTATTATGGATATGTTTTCCTTGTGAGGAAATTGATTACTTATATTATGGGTATGTTTTCCTTGTGAGGAAATTGATTACTTATATTATGGCTATGTTTTCTTTCTGAGGAAATTGATTACCTACTTATATTATGGCTATGTTTTCTTTCTGAGGAAATTGATTACTTATATTATGGCTGTTTTCCTTGTGAGGAAATTGATTACCTACTTATATTAGGTATGTGTATGTTTTCCTACTCACTGTATTATTTAGCGCTAAGCCCACACGACATGTTAACGCGATCCGAGGAGGGAAAATGCCAACCAACCATAACGACATGTCTTATCTAGCCACTTAGACAGCGCTTCTCAAAGTTTTGCTATTTTCACACTAATATTATAAAGGTGAAAGTTTGTGTGAATGTGTGTGTGTGTGTGTGTGTGTATGTGTATGTTTGTTACTCCTTCACGCAAAAACTACTGGACGGATTGGGCTGAAATTTAGAATGGAGATAGATTATACCTGGATATACTGGATTAGAACGTAGGCTACTTTTTATCCCGGAAAATCAAAGAGTTCCCACGGGATTTTTAAAAACCTACATCCACGGGAACGAAGTCGCGGGCATCAGCTAGTATCATATAGGTAAATGCAGTCGTATTCTGTTAAATGTATTCTCTAAAAAAAGCATTTTATACAATTTAGCCTCGATGTTTTAGGGTTCCGTAGATAATTAGGTATGTGCATTATATTTTGAGTGTGTGAAATATTTCTTTTCCGAGCTAGAACATCGCAGTAAACCTTGAAAGAAAAACCCAAAAAAATGTTCGTTTATTTTGCTCACAGCTTACAAACTATTTCATAAATCGTTGTTTTCAGTATTTGTTGCTTAAATACAGTTGGTATATGGTACATAATATACCGAAATTTCATATCCCTAAGTAGTTCAGTTTTTGTGATAAATAAAAAATATTATCGTATTTTGGATTCAATGAGTTCTAAGCAATGATACCGTCCCCCACATGCTGGGGTAAAAAAAATTTTTTTGCTCCTCTTTTATGTATGGGATCCCCCTGAAAAATAATTTAAAAGAATCTTTAATTCAATATTTGGTTTTGCGTCAAAGTTCTACACCAAATATCAAAATTTCAGGTTTGTAACTTATTTCCTCCTCTAGCTAGAGACCTGTGACACGCGGACAGACAGATAGAAAGACAGCAGAGTGATTAATAGTTTTTACCCTTTTTTACCTGTTTTTACCCTTTGGGTACGGAACCCTAACTTTGAGTACCTGCAGAACCCTAACTTTGGGTACGGAACTCTAAAAACGTTGTTTTGACTCGCCCCAGTTGCAGTGTTATAAGTTTGACGTGTGTATCTGTGTATCTGTCTGTGGCATCGTAACTTCTAAACTAATGAACCGAATTTAATTTAGTTTTTTTTTTGTTTGAAAGGTGGCTTGATCGAGAGTGTTCTTAGCTATAATCCAAGAAAATCGGTTCAGCTGTTTGAAAGTTATCAGCTCTTTTCTAGTTACTGTAACCTTCACTTATTGTCGGGGGTGTTATAGGTACCTACCTAAATTTTTACTTTACATTAATTGTTGGCAGTGCATTCGTGTTTCTTAATTTTTTAATTATGTAGAAGCGCCTTGTTTATCCTTAGTGAGTTTTTAAATGTTGAGAGCAACTGGCCTAGGCTTCGTCTTCCCCTCACGGATGTCAAATAGGCTTGTATAAATTCTTGCATGAGGATTATTTCTTAACTTATGTTGATGGCCAATTTCTCACATAGGATAAGCCTATTGAATGGTGCAGGTGTTGTTTTATCTTTAGGTAGGTACCGTGTCATTTTATAATTTCTATAAGTACCTACTACAGTTATCTATACCTATCTAGTTACCTGCCTACCTAAGTAGTTACCTACTTCTCATCACAGATTTCAAGACAGATTCTATCACAGAGCTGATAGATAACTAACAGTTACTCTGTGTTAGACTGTTAACAGGGTATAACCAGAACGCTAGCTAAAACGAAGACAGGTAATAGAACTAATTATTGGTGTCACTCAGAAAAGCAGGTATTATTTAAATATTTTTATCGAATTATTGGAATGTCCTCTCCAAAACCAACACAAAAAAACACAAGTTTAATGTGCAAGGTTATCCGAGAGTTTTAATCTAAACAAACTAATGCCAAAATAAATAATTTAATTAGAGCGTGATTGCTATCACAACATCTAATTATCCAGTTCACAACCCAAATACCGAAAATATGCGATATCGCTCCGAATCTCAGAAGGAGACTGAACTAAAACCTTCAAAACACCCGTATTTATGCAAGTTCAATCTTGTTGGCCTCCTAGTAACAGATTGTATGACATCGAATGAGCCAAATATCGATTTTACCAAACTACCTTCATCAGCTAAATTAATAATTTTATATTATTTTTGACAACTCAAATCAACTTTTTAAAAATAACCTTACATAATGATTTACCTACTGATACTTATGTTACCATAAAAAATACGAAAAAAACCTGTATTTTTGAAAGGTCACAACTCACAATATATTACAAATAAAACATCTGACTGACGCTAGAGGTCAACGAACGTTCCGTTAATAGGTCACTCGAAGTCAATGCCACGTCGTGGGTGGGGCATTGACCCGAGTTTTACACGCTATACAATGCGGGTTTGAAAAATACTAAATCACTAATACTACAAGATAAGGCAAATGATTTTTGGTAATGAATTGTATTTAACACGATCTCTCCATGAGATTCGCAACGTTCTAATAACACCCTGTATAAGCAGATATTCATAAAATTAGCATGGATATTACCTACTTAGTACTTAGGTATGAACGCATCCCCATCAATCCTTTTACAACCGAACATTAATTTTCCAAGACCCGAAATCGTAATAAAACTTGAAGCTATTTAATTAACATTGATGTAGTAGTAAAATTTGAGTGCCACCACCTTGTCTCAAGTGGAGGGGGGAAGGCCCCTACGAAAATGTCTTTCGCGCGAGGAATGAATAAGGTGTGCATGTCGTTATCTTCTCATACCTGTACCCCCAGTAGAGTTTCCCTTCTCACCAATTTTGATAGTATTCTAGTCGAAACATAATATCGTCAAAGTACAATGGACCTAAATACCCTTGAACGTAGGCTTATGGTATTTAATTGTGACAATGGCAGTATTATCCTCACAGGTTCATATAAAAATCTTTACTTGAAAGGGTCCAGTTTAAGGAATCAATTCTAGTATCGACTAATTTGTGAGAATAGTCGATAATAGGCAGGCCTGTCTCATGCCCTTGGATCATTGTACTTCAACACTAAAGTATATCGACACTCAAATAGGTACTATCAACGTTGGTGAGAAGTAAATTCTTGTACTAAGGGTACTGCTCGTAAGTTCGTAACTACCACGCAATGTATTGATTTTTGAGGGGGAGTTAGTTTGAGAATCACACTTGAAATTAAATGAAATGTCTTAAGAGAGTAACCCTAGCCTGGTCTCCATACAAACGTAATTAGTTTGGTTCTGATTTGAATATATAATTAACAAATTTAACTCAATGGCTAATAGGTAGGTACAGTCAAAGGCCGTAGGTCGTTTAGCACCTTAATGATCAGATTCGCGTGTCACAGTTATGCACATGCGTTAGGTGTGTATGGGGCATGGAAAAAGATCATAAGTACTTGCTTAAGTGCAACAGGTTTTCGATGCAATAGTTTCGCGGAATTGCTACTCGAATTCTGAGGCTGACCGTACATACCTACCTACCTTCGTTTTATAAACAACGTCTATAGAAAAAAAACGAATTTTCCAAAATTTTGTTTCATCGGGTCACCCATCCGGTTTCAACGTAGCTTAACCAAAACAATGATCCCGTACCAACTAGCGACGTCTACTTTGTAGATAGGAAAATAGATATTTCCACAATATTTCCCATTTATTTACCCACTTGTAAATATATATTCCGCTTCCACCAAGAATTTGATATAACGGTTTGAAACTTCGCAGCGCGCTCGTTTTGAATTTAGATTGCGTCTAGGGGTGTCAACCGTAGCTGCAGTTAACTAATAAATATGTCCAACCAGCAGTTCTTAAAAATCCCATGGGAAGTCTTTGATTTTCCGGGATAAAAAGTAGCCTAGGCCACTCTCTGGGTGTATAATTACCCATGCAAAAAATTACGTTGATCCGCTGCTCCGTAGTAGGGCGAACCAACAAACCAATAAACCAACAAACAAAGAAACTTTCGTATTTTTATAATGTGGGTAGTGATTAGTTCGTCGAAGGCCGATTTTTGGCAGAAGCCGAAGCTGATGAATCGGCTAGCGTCACAACCTTTGGCCGAACTAAATCCAAAGGTTTAATAGCAACGCCATGGTTGATAAATATTAACCTCATAGGCCTGCAAAGGATGCAGCTTACGTCCATATATAGGCTTATGCCTCGGATCCGTTCGTTCGTACAGCTCGTTCACACTGGCTGCGTAAGCGTTGCGTAAGCATAGACGTAGCGCGTACCATTGCGTTGTAATGTATGGAAATGTATGAGACATGGCATACAGCTTGGCGTGAACGTTCGTGTAGACGTTAGTAATGTGTGCAGTTATGTCTACGGATTCACGCGCGTCACTACGGACGTGTCACTGCTTGCTTGTGTACGTTCTTGGTGTGAATCGGCCTTTAGTTTGAATTATGGATGATCAAAAACCTAGCTACATACATAGTTTTGTTTGCTAGACCATCCCAGATCCATTCATGGTTTTCTGTAAATTTTGTTGAGTTGACTTTTTTTTTGACCACCGCTGTCAAACCCAACCCGCTGGATTATTGCCATACTTAAATAAAATTACACAGATTGCTACGCTTGGCTTGGCTCTTGGCTTTAGCGGTAGAGTGGTAACAGACCGCGACCTCTGACCAGAACGACCAAGCTTTATTCGTAATTTTACAAATAAAATCACGCCGCGGCATGCAACACGAAACCGCAGACAAGAGCAGTGAATACACATATATTTTAATACTAGCTGATGCCCGCAGCTTCGCCCGCGTGGATTGGTCAGATCCCCTGCAGCATCAGGATTGAGGAGTTGGACTCCAAATTTTTTATGAAACAATGTCGCAAAGTTCCTCTATCGATTAAAAAAGAAATGACGCAAATCGGTTCAGAAATCTCGGAGATTTCGGTGTACATAGGTAGAAAAACACAACTCCCTTTTTGAAAGTCGGTTAAAAAGTAGCCTATGTTACTTCCTGGTCAATTCTCTACTTGTCTGTGAAAATCCCGTCAAAATCGGTTCAGCCGTTCCGAAGATTACCCTTTTCAAACAGACAGACAGACAGACAGACAGACAGACAGACAGACAGACAGACAGACAGACAGACAAAAATTTTAAAAACGTGTGATTCGGTGTTGGTATCGTTCAAATAACCATATGAGCTTAATATGAGGTAGTTATTTCGAAATTACAGACAGACACTCCAATTTTATTTATTAGTATAGATTTTTCCGTGCAGTGCTAACCCTATATTTCTAGAAGACAAGGTGACTGACTGACTGACTGATCTATTAACTATTAACGCATAGACCAAAGTACTAGACGGATCGGGTTGAAATTTGACAAGCAGATTTAATGAAAGAAAGAGAGGAAATAAACGTTTATTTTTGAAAGCTGTGTCACTAACACATTACCAGTTATACCTACGGACTAAATTTTACTGCCGCCTCTGATAGATAAAGGAAGGATTTTTGAAAATTGAACACCTAGGGGTATAAAATAGAGGTTTGAAATTTGTATAACCCACGCGGACGAAGTTGCGGGCATAATCTCATCATCATCATCATCAGCCTGTGGACGTCCACTGTTGGACATAGGCCTTCCCTATAGAGCGCCACCACACCCTAAAAATCTAATTCAAGACAATTCTAAATGTTACAAATTTTCTGTGCATTGCCAACCCTATGTTTCAAGAAAGCAAAGTAAAGAGCAAAGTTAGATTGAAAGGCGCCGCAGTAAGGACGTGCCGGAGCGATGGGAAAGGAACGACTTGGAATTCCGGACCGGTTACGGGCTTTGATATTAAATTGGGAAAGGGGGAAACTTTTTTGATCAGGTTTGTACTGACTGACTCGACGATGATCGAGTCAAATTGCTACAATATCGTACTAATAGGTAGCGATAATGCCCGCTGGACCGATGACCTGAAGAAGGTAGCGGGGAGCGGGTGGATGAGGAAGGCGGAGGACCGTGTTTGGTGGCGCGCTCTTGGAAAGGCATATGTCCAGCTGTGGACGATTACAGGCTGATGGATTGGATTGGGAGGCCGCAAAATTGTACCTAAGTAGATACCTGCCTATATTTTGTTTGGCTTTGTATGTGTTTTTCTGTATTAGTAATTTTGTGGTGTACAATAAAAGAATATTCACTAGCTGATACCCGCGACTTCGTTCGCGTGGATGTAGGTTTTTAAAAATTCCCGTGGGAACTCTTTGATTTTCCGGGATAAAAATTAGCCTATGTGCTAATCCAGGGTATAATCTATCTCCATTCTAAATTTCAGCCCACAACACAACACACACACACACACACACACACACACATACAAACTTTCTCCTTTATAATATTAGTGTGAAGTGTGATTCATTCATTCATTCATTCATCGTGGTCGATAATTATGGGCCTCATAAGAAAGCTCAAAATCACTCAGCGGGCGATGTAGAGAGCTTTTAATGTTTTAATTTAATTTGAATTTAATTTATGAATGTTGTAAATGTTAGTTAAGTAGTTAGGCGCTAGGTAGGCACCTACCTACTAGCCTATGTTAATTTTAACTATTGACCGACAAAGATATGCTAGTCCCACGTACCTTAAATTGAAATCAAACAGATACAACTGAAGCCGGAAAGTCCTTGAATGGAGACCGCGTTTAAGCAAGCGTAGTGTGGGACGCCCTCCAGCACGATGGACCGACGATATAAAGCGGCTGGCGGGAAGTGGCTGGATGAGGAAGGCTGAGAACCGGGTGTGGTGGTGCTCTTTAGGGAAGGCCTATGTCCAACAGTGGACATCCACAGGCTGATGATGAGATACAACTGAAGACGTACTGCCTGTGCAAAGTTAGATCCCAACCCAGAAGAAATTTTCCTGAAAATATACTTAGTGCTCGAATAAATTTCATCTTCAAAGTGTACCAGCACACTTTACACCACATAATACCGCCATACGTATAACTTAGGATAGGAGAATTATACGTAATTATGTAAATAAGTAAGCTGTGCGCACCCCCCACCTTCTTCCACCCAAGGCGACCCCCCTTTCGCGAAAACCGGCGATATTATAACTTTGTGCGCCTTCTAGTTTTAACTGTGGAGATGGACTCATTTATTTGACATTATTAGAAGGTACTCAGCGAAATCTTTCGTCAAATACTATTATACTAGATGCCCGAAACTTCATCCGTATGGATTGAGGTTTTTTCCCATAGGAACTCTTTGATTTTCTAGGAAATTTGTCTATTTCAGTTTCTGGGATGCAAGCTAACCTTGTACCAAATATCATATAAGTAGGTACTTAAATCAGTTAAATGGATGGGCCTTTCCCATAGGAACTCTTGATTTTCCGGGTACTTTTTGTACCTAGCCTAAGTACGGCCTTTCCCGGGATATAAGCTAACTCTAAAGTTATCTTTCATCAAAATCGGTTAAACTCGGAACTGATATCTTTATTTACAAAAAACACGTGGGTAAGTAAAATAGGTATACCTACTTATAATATGGTATGGGGTTTCTCTGAAGGATAAGATCCGAAATGAGGAGATCCGCAGGAGAACCAAGGTCACTGGCATAGCCCAAACTATTAGCAAGCTGAAGTGGCAGTGGGCAGGCCATGCCTGTCGAGAGGCGATGGCCGTTGGAGCCGGATAGCCTTGAGTGGAGACCGCGTTTAGCAAGCGTAGTGTTGGACGTCCTCCAGCATGATGGACTGACGATATAAAGCGGCTGGCGGGAAGTGGCTGGATGAGGAAGGCTGAGGACCGGGTGTGGTGGCGCTCTTCAGGGAAGGCCTATGTCCAACAGTGGATGTATGTCCACAGGCTGATGATGAAGATGAAGTAAAATAAAATATTAAAATCCGTTTCCATGTCAGTCGGACCGCAGTAACACGATTCTAAGAAGTAGGTACTCAAGCGGCGCCATCTTGAATCTCATCCCGCGTCGTTACTTACGTGCCGCGTTAATGTATTAAAATATTATATGTATACACTTATATACCGACTTCGCTTGGTGGTTTTGTTCCTCGAGATTAACGCTTGAAGTTGGCGGGGAGATTCTATCTATTCTATTGTTTGAGTTTAACTTTTGATCCCATTTCTGCTTCAACTAGGTATGTACCGGTTCAAACCTGTAAACCTTCCGGAAAATTTGGTGACAATGTTGTAAAAACCTCCGTAATAATTTTCAAAATCAGATCATTAGTTACGAAGATTACCTACCCCCTACATAGGTAGGTAGGTACAAACAAATTTTATCTCTTTACATATATTTTAGTACTAGATATGCCCGCGGCTTCGCCCGCGTGGAGTTCGATTTCTGAAATCCCGTAGGAACTCTTTGATTTTCCGGGATAAAAAGTAGCCTATGTCCTTCCCCGGGATGTATGCCAAGTCTGTACCTTTCATTAAAATCGGTTCAGCGGTTGGGCCGTGAAAACGTAGCAGACAGACAGACAGACAGACACACTTTCGCATTTATAATATTAGTATGGATAGGTACCTATCGAAGTAGGTATAGGTACATTTCATCTAGTTGTCAAATTATTAAGTAGGTACCTACTCTTGTAAGAAGATAATAATTATTATTATTAGAATGATAAAACCTGTACCTAACCATTTTGACTGCGGAAACCAGGAGTAAAAGAAAAATAATATCGAATAACTTTATATTTATTCAAAAATAGGGCCTATTACAACAATAATAATTACAAACTAAGTATAAACTAGAAACTATATGTATACCTACCTACCAAGTATTAAAAACTAAGTAATACAATCTCTAATTAAATAGAAAAGAAGTTTCATGGTGTATAAATGTAAAACACATTATCTAAACCAACCAATAAAAATCGACTCAACGCGGAGTATTTTTTGAAGTTGGTTTTCTTTTGACCGTTGACATTCTATAGTCAATCGACATAAGCGCAGCTTTCAGAAGATCTTCGATTTGGCTCAGCTCCTTACAAGAAACAGGAAGGTTGTTCCCTTCAACACAAATGTTAACCAGACCTCTTGGCTTCCGGTCAAATAGCTTCTGAGACATTAGAACATTTGATAACTTCTTCAAGGATATATAAGATATGCTATTGTACGCTAAATTCAAGTAGCACACTGCATTGTTACCATAACAGTACTTCATTCCATCTTTCACTGAAGTATTAGAAGAACTAAACGGATCATTAAATTCTCCTAGTCTCTCTTCAACTATGTTAACAGCTTTATCATAAAACAAATAGTCCAAGTTAGGGTTACTCCTCGAATCACCCAAGGATTTCAGTGAACTTTCCTTTTCTAATTTCTTTTTCTTGGAACTAGCTGTAACTGGCTTTGACGCCTTCCTTTTTGCGACCGTCTTATCAAATTCGCCCGCTCTCAATTCTTTTATCATACTCTTTACCATGACATTCTTCTCTTTTAAATAATACATGTATCTACTTCTTGCATCAATTACTTCTTCTTCAGTGAGTAAGAATTCTGTTAGGCTATCCAGTATGAGACCCACACCATCATCAGTCAGACTGTTATCTGCTAAACTTATGTAGCTTAACTGTCGATTGGATCTGAGAGCTTTAGCCAATGGCACTACTCCTCTATCAGTAATCCTATTGGATGATAAGATGAGAGCCGTTAAAAATTTAGAGGCTGGTAGAGGATACGCCAATTTTTTGGCGATATTTTCAACAACTGCATCGTCAATCTTACATCTCGAGAGGGATATGTAGCGTATTTTATTTCTGCCCTCGAATAGAAGATCGTAATTTGCTTCTGGGAAAAAGGAATTGTCAAAACAGATCTCCGTTATGTTAGTGAAGTAGAGAAATTTGTCCATTTCATAAATCGTTTGCATATCCATGCCACCGTTTATTGTGATCCTCGTGAGATAAGTTTGGTATTTGATGATGAGTGCCATGATTTTGAATATTAAGCAAGGAAGCTGTTTGTTCTTATCGAATTTTAACTCGACTAGGTTACCGAACAAGTCGCAGTATGCTAATATTTTGATTATTTTCTGACTACCCATCAGTTGGGGAAGGTCGTCGGGAGATTTCTCTTCTTTTCCTTCAGACGATGTGAGCGTGCGACGAGATGTGTTCTGCCTGGTCGTGCGGGTTTTCCTACTTTTGTCTGCAAGTCCTACGCTGACATATTCACCTGTAGAAAATGAAATGTAACAACGTGAGATAAAGTTAAAAACTATGAAATACTTCCCAGTAACTGACCCTTTACATTAAGACAAATCTTTTTGATTCTCTCCTAATAAATAACAAAGCTCCCTATAGGTATGGCAATCTCCTATCTGCCTGAGAAATTCCTGGTAAGTAATGTTTCAGCTGAAATTATAGGTAATAAGACATAGGTATCATTACCACTTCATGTAGGCAAGTACATGTTAGGTTAAGTACTAACCCAGAACAATATATGATGACCCCGCGGTCTCCACGCAGATTTTTCTGCCCTACTCTTCCGTAGCTTTTGTAAAGCGCGACGCCAGTAAAGTATAGTTCGTGAAGGAAATCCTAAATGAGGGAAGGTAAATAAAAGGTAAGGGGGAAAAATTTGAGAGTATGTATGCCTAATGTATACCTATCATTGTAAACAATGTCGAAAAGAGCACCGGCCGAGTTTATTTTTTTGATTCTTCTTGGCAGGAAAAAGTTACAGTAAAAATAAGTACCAACTTAATTGCAAAAGTTTGCATTTTAAATTTATTTAAAAACTAGCTGATGCCCCCGACTTCGTTCGCGTGGATGCAGGTTTTTTAAAAATCCCGTGGGAACTCTTCGATTTTCCGGGATAAAAAGTAGCCTATGTGCTAATCCAGGATATAATCTATGTCCATTCTAAATTTCAGCCCAATCCGTTCAGTAGTTTTTGCGTGAAGGAGTAACAAACACACACACACACACACACATAAAAAACTTTCGCCTTTATAATATTAGTGTGATAGTGTGATGTGATTTCATAAAAAGCAGGATACCAGAAATAAAACCTTGCTCTGGGGCGCCACTTGTATAGGTACTTACAGTCTATATACCCGTATACCTATTCAATGTAGTTACTTTATTTTTCTTTCTTCTATTTTTAGGGTTCCGTACCTCAAAAGGAAAAACGGAACCCTTTATAGGATCACTTTGTTGTCTGTCTGTCTGTCTGTCTGTCAAATATGTTTCAATTTTCAAAATAAGATAATTATACCAAGTGGGATATCATATTATGAAAGGGCTTTACCTGTACATCCTAAAACAGATTCTTATTTATTTTTGTGTATAATAGTTTTTGATTTATTGTGCAAAATGTTGGAAAAATACCCGAGTACGGAACCCTCAGTGCGCGAGTCTGACTCGCACTTGGCCGGTTTTTATATTTCTTCTTTATTCCTTTCTTCTTTATTTATTTATTTTTCTGGTCAGGCTTTAGATACAATAATGATCTTACTTTGAATAACCTTGGTGATGACAACCGTACTTTCCAGTTGGTACTGGTTGCACGCCCAAGGCAAGAAGCTACAGAAATCGTTGGGTTGCGGGCGGTTGTCCTTGACTTCTTCAGTTTCACTTTGAGTCAACCTCTCCAAGGATTTTGCTGTGCTTTTATATTCGTGTTGCATTGCAGTTGGTTTTATTGTGAATTGTTCCACTGTAAACAGAAATAATATCGTGAATTTATGGTGCTTAGATTAAGGAACTTGATAGAAAAATATTTTGACTATCAAATTGAAATCTGACAGAATATTAGGTTACCTATGTCAACCGAATATTATGTCAAATTAATGCAGACTTTCCATCGCATAGATTTATAGATTTGATCTTATATGTCAACTAGCTTTTGCTCGGTGCGCGAGCTGCTAAAGCAGCTCGCGTGACGTGGTAAGGTTAATTTAATTATATAAAACCAAATTGATTTATTAAGATACAAAATTCACCCCGAAAACACCATAAAACGACACCCACATCGATTTTTTTCTTATAAAATGCATGTCCGCCATCTTGGATTTCAAAATAAATGTCGTTATCAAAATCAGCACCGTGGAAAACTCTGAAAACGACATCCATATCATTTTTTGTAAAAAACGGGGTAGTTGAGGTTAATAAAGTAGGGTGCGTGGTTGCGCGGACCACTAAAGTGGTCCGCGAGCATGCAGAGTTTGTTTCATCGAGTAGACCTTCGGACCCTGATCATCTTTTGCCAAGAAACCACTCTTCCATCTTTTATAGCCTCCGAGATAGACACCGACGAAATTTGTACGGCGGCCATCTTGTTTTTCCAAAAAATTCCACTTTTTCTATCAATCGTTTACTACTTTCTTCAAAGATTGTGAGTTTCAACGAAATCGGTTGGAAAACAAAAGAGTTGCAAAAATCACGTCGGTCGCCATCTTGTTTTTCTGAAATGTCATAATTTTTCCCTACTTGCTTCCACCAGCCAAACACATCTGTCCTACATTATTGTATCGTTTTCCGTCTCTTTCTAGGAGAATGAGACATTCAATATTCGCCATACATTTTCTATGGGGAAAAAAAATCCGCCATTTTGAATTTTTTTTCTATTCATCGAGTAGACCTTCGGACCCTGATCATCTCTTGCCAAGAAACCACACTTCCATCTTTTATACCCTCCGAGCTGGACACCGGCGAAATTTGTATGGCGGCCATCTTTTCTTCGCCATTTTGAATTTTTTTTCAGCTTTTTGGCAATTGGATGACGTCATAAATGACATTTGCTCGAGCACCCCCCACCTATCTTCAATACCTTAAGCGGGCCCTCCATCCGTCTCCGAAACCATCAATCATCAGCTCTCTCCATAATTTTGGCTTACTAACTTTTTGTTTTCTATACGACACCATCAGTGAAAAAAAAAATTTTCATACAAAATTTTACAGGAGTTTCTTAGTTGAAAATCTCGAAAATCTCCCCAAAACTGGCAACACCGGTTGCATATCTCTATACTGCCAGCCGAGATACACAATCGATTCATACATATTGACTTTCCAAAATGTTGCCAACTGCCTCAAAAACTTGATCAAAATTTCGAAAAGTTAAAAAAAATACAAAATGGCCGCCAGCTCGTTTCACAGAAAGATTTTACACGGTTTCATAATTTTCCTATTAACTACAGGATATACCGCTCCCGATGACGTTTCAATCTTGCCTCTCGCTCGCACCCACGCGAAAGGGGATACCGTGAAAAAGACCGTGTCGAAAATCACTTTTACTTTGATAAATTCCAGTGTTGCCAGTCTCTGGTAACAAAAGTACCTAAATGTCATTTGCACGAGCGAAAAACATAATCGCTCATACTCGGATTTAGCTAAAAGTGCGTATTTCGATTTTTTACAATTTCCCGAAAATCTTGAAATTTCCCTAAAAATTGGGTAATTTTTTTCCTGCAAACTATACCTCGAGCCTGTACGTACAATCGCTTCATAGAAGCCGAATCGCTCTGATGTTGCCAACTTTGAGATATTTGAATTTTAAAATTGCGTTTTTTCGTACCTCTAACATAATGGCCGCCACGACAGCCGCCATCTTGAATTTTTAAAAACCACTCCCGTTCTGTCAAAAAAAAGGATAATCGTGGGCGAAACCAGAAAAAATAATTATCCTCGATTACCCCGTCTCGGATCTGTGGCGCTGCGGTTAGGGGTCGAAAAATGAAAATTTTGAAAACGCTCGCGTGACGTGGTTAGGTTGATAAGTATTAAAACGAATTTATTTATTAAGATTCAAAATTCACCCCAAAAACACCATAAAACGACACCCATATCGATTTTTTTGTTAAAAAATCCATGACCATCTTGGATTTCAAAATAAATGTCGTTATCAAAATCAGCACCCTGGGAAACTCTGAAAACGACATCCATATCATTTTTTATAAAAACGGGGTAGTTGAGGTTAATAAAGTAGGGTGCGTGGGTGCGCGGACCACTAAAGTGGTCCGCGAGCATGCAGAGTTTGTTCCATTGAGTAGACCTCCGGACCCTGATCATCTTCTCTTCCATCTTTTATAGCCTCCGAGATAGACACCGACGAAATTTGTACGGCGGCCATCTTGTTTTTCCAAAATTTTCCACTTTTTCTATTAATCGTTTATTACGTTCTTCAAAGATTGCGAGTTTCAACGAAATCGGTTGGAAAACAAAAGAGTCACAAAAATCATATAGGCCGCCATCTTGTTTTTCTGAAATGTCATAATTTTTCCCTACTCGCCTCCCCCACTCAAACACATCTCCCCTACATTATCGTATCGTTTTCCGTCTCTTTCTAGGAGAATGAGACATTCAATATTCGCCATACAAAATGTATGGGAAAATAAATTCCGCCATTTTGAATTTTTTTTCTATTCATCGATTAGACCTTTGGATCCTGATCCTCTTTTACCAAGAAACTGCACCTCCATCTTTTATACCCTCCGAGCTGGACGCCGGCGAAATTTGTATGGCGGCCATCTTTTCTTCGCCATTTTGATTTTTTTTTCAGCTTTTTGGCAATTGGATGACGTCATGAATGACATTTGCTCGAGCACCCCCCACCTATCTTCAATACCTTAAGCGGGCCCTCCACCCGTCTCCGAAACCCTCAATCATCAGCTCTCTCCATAATTTTGGCTTACTAAGTTTTTGTTCTCTATACGACACCATCAGTGAAAAAAAAATTTTTCATACAAAATTTTACAGGAGTTTCTTAGTTGAAATTCTCGAAAATCTCCCCAAATGTGGCAACACCGGTTGCATATTTCCATACTGCCAGCCGAGATACACAATCGATTCATACATATTGACTTTCCAAAATGTTGCCAACTGCCTCAAAAACGTGATCAAAATTTCGAAAAATTAAAAAAAATACAAAATGGCCGCCAACTCGTTTCACAGAAAGATTTTACATGGTTTCATAATTTTCCTATTAACTACAGGATATACCGCTCGCGATGAAGTTTCAATCTCTCATCTCGCTCGCACCCAGGCGAACCGATCGGCCCTAAAAAAGACCATGTCGAAAATCACTTTTTCTTTGATAATTTCCAGTGTTGCCAGTCTCTGGCAACAAAAATACTGAAATGTCATTTGTACAAGTAAAACACATAATCGCTCATACTGGGATTTTGCGAAAAGTCCGTATTTCGATTTTTTACATTTTCCCGAAAATCTCGAAATTTCCCGAAAAATGGGGTAATTTTTTTCCTTCAATCTATACCTCAAGTCTATACGTATAATCGCTTCATAGAAATTGAATCGCTCCGATGTTGCCAACTTTGGGATATTTAACTTTTAAAATTGCGTTTTTTCGTACCTCTAACATAACGGCCGCCATGACAGCCGCCATCTTGAATTTTTAAAAACCACTCCCGTTCTGTCAAAATACAGGATAATCATGGGCGAAACCAGAAAAAATAATTATCCTCGATTACCCCGTTTCGGATCTGTGGCGCCGCGGTTCGGGGTCGAAAAATCAAAATTTTCAAAACACTACGGTTCGGCCGCCATCTTGTTTTTTCAATTTTTTTTACATTTTCTATTAACCGTTTCCTACTTTCTTTTAAGATTGTAAAATTCGACGAAATCGGTTGGAAAACAACGGAGCTGCAAAAATTACCTCGGCCGCCATCTTGTTTTTCCGAAATGTCATAATTTTTCCCCAGAGGGTTCCCGAAACCAAACACAACTCCCCTACATCATTATATCATTTTCCGTCTCTTTCTAGGAGAACAATTATGTCAATGAGTGAGTCAGTGAGTCAGTGGTAATCGAGCTATATATAGTATAACTAGTTTTTGCTCGGTGCGCGAGCTGCTAAAGCAGCTCACGTGACGTGGTAAGGTTAACTTTATTATATAAAACCAAATTGATTTATTAAGATACATAATTCACCCCAAAAAACCCCATAAAATGACAGGCATTTCTATTTTTTGTATAAAATATAAGTCCGCCATCTTGGATCTGAAAATAAATGTCATTATCAAAATCAGCACCCTGGAAAACCCTGAAAACGATATCCATATTATTATTTTTTAAATTAGGATAATAATTTAGTAGGGTGCGTGGGTGCGCGGACCACTAAAGTGGTCCGCGAGCATGCAGAGTTTGTTTCACCGAGTAGACCTTCGGACCCTGATCATCTTTTGCCAAGAAACCACTCTTCCATCTTTTATAGCCTCCGAGATAGACACCGACGAAATTTGTACGGCGGCCATCTTGTTTTTCCAAAATTTTCCACTTTTTCTATTAATCGTTTGGTACTTTCTTCAAAGATTGTGAGTTTCAGCGAAATCGGTTGGAAAACAAAAGAGTTGCTAAAATCACGTCAGTCGCCATCTTGTTTTTCTGAATTGTCATAATTTTTCCCTACTCATATCGCGCATCCGAACATATCTCCTATACATCAATGTATCGTTTTCCGTCTCTTTCTAGGAGAATGAGACATTCATAATCGCCATACAAAATGTATGGAAAATTAAATTCCGCCATTTTGAATTTTTTTTCTATTCATCGAGTAGACCTTCGGATCCTGATCATCTTCTTCCAAGAATCCACACTTCCATCTTTTATACCCTCCGAGCTGGAGACCGGCGAAATTTGTATGGCGGCCATCTTGTTTTTCCAAAATTTTCCACTTTTTCTATTAATCATTTGGTACTTTCTTCAAAGATTGTGAGTTTCAGCGAAATCGGTTGGAAAACAAAAGAGTTGCAAAAATCACGTCAGTCGCCATCTTGTTTTTCTGAATTGTCATAATTTTTCCCTACTCATATCGCGCACCCGAACATATCTCCTTTACATCAATGTATCGTTTTCCGTCTCTTTCTAGGAGAATGAGACATTCATAATCGCCATACAAAATGTATGGAAAATTAAATTCCGCCATTTTGAATTTTTTTTCTATTCATCGAGTAGAACTTTAGATCCTGATCCTCTTTTGCCACGAAACCACACCTCTATCTTTTATACCCTCCGAGCTGGACGCCGGCGAAATTTGTATGGCGGCCATCTTTTCTTCGCCATTTTGAATTTTTTTTCAGCTTTTTGGCAATTGGATGATGTCATGAATGACATTTGGTCGAGCACCCCCCACCTATCTTCAATACCTTGAGCGGACCCTTCACCCGTCTCCGACATCCTCGATCATCAGCTATTTCCAAATTTTTCCTCGATTTTTTTTTTGTTTTCTATACGAAACCATCAGTGGAAAAAAAAATTTCATACAAAATTTTACAGGAGGAGTTTTTGGGGAGAATCTCGAAAATCTCCCCAAATGTGGCAACACTGTTTACATATTTTGATACTGCTGGTTGAGTCACACAATCAATTGATATATGTCGACTTTCCAAAATGTTGCCAACTGCCTCAAAAACGTGGTCAAAATTTCGAAAAATAAAAAAAAATACAAAATGGCCGCCAACTCGTTTCACAGAAAGATTTTACACGGTTTCATAATTTTCCTATTAACAACAGGATATACCGCGCCCGATGACGTTTCAATCTTTCCTCTCGCTCGCACCCACGCGAAAGGGGATACCGTGAAAAAGACCGTGTCGAAAATCACTTTTACTTTGATAAATTCCAGTGTTGCCAGTCTCCGGCAACAAAAATACCCAAATGTCATTTGTACGAGCAAAACACGTAATCGCTCATACTCGGATTTTTCAAAAAGCCCGTATTTCGATTTTTTACAATTTCCCGAAAATCTTGAAATTTCCCCAAAAAATGGGGTAATTTTTTTCCTCCAATCTATACCTCGAGCCTATACGTACAATCGCTTGATAGAAGCCGAATCGCTCCGATGTTGCCAACTTTGAGATATTTAACTTTTAAAATTGCGTTTTTTCATACCTCTAACATAACGGCCGCCATGACAGCCGCCATCTTGAATTTTTAAAAATCACTCCCATTCTGTCAAAATACAGGATAATTGTGGGCGAAACACGAAAAAATAATTATCCTCGACTACCCCGTCTCGGATCTGTGGCGCCGCGGTTCGGGGTCGAAAAATCAAAATTTTCAAAACGCTGCGGCTCGGCCGCCATCTTGTTTTTCCAATTTTTTCTACATTTTCTATTAACCGTTTACTACTTTCTTCAAAGTTTGCAAAATTCAATGAAATCGGTTGGAAAACAACGGAGGTGCAAAAATCACATCGGCCGCCATCTTGTTTTTCTGAAATGTCATAATTTTTCCCCAGAGGGTTCCCGAATCCAAACACAACTCTCCTACATCATTATATCATTTTCCGTCTCTTTCTAGGAGAACAATTATGTCAATGAGTGAGTGAGTGAGTGAGTGGTAATCGAGCTATATATAGTATAACTAGTGTTTCGCTCGGTGCGCGAGCTGCTAAAGCAGCTCGCGTGACGTGGTTAGGTTAACTTTATTATATAAAACCAAATTTATTTATTAAGATACACAATTCACCCCGAAAAACCCATAAAATTACACCCATTTCAATTTTTTCTAGAAAATGTAAGTCCGCCATCTTGGATTTCGAAATGAATGTCATAACCAAAATCAGCACCCTGGAAAACCCTGAAATTGACATCGATATTGTTTTTTGTAAAAACGGGGTAGTTGAGGTTAATAAAGTAGGGTGCGTGGGTGCGCGGACCACTTAAGTGGTCCGCGAGCATGCAGAGTTTGTACCACTGAGTAGACTTTCGGACCCTGATCATCTTTTGCCAAGAAACCACTCTTCCATCTTTTATAGCCTCCGAGATAGACACCGACGAAATTTGTGCGGCGGCCATCTTGTTTTTCCAAAATTTTCCACTTTTTCTATTAATTGTTTACTACATTCTTCTAAGATTGCGAGTTTCAACGAAATTGGTTGGAAAACAAAAGAGTTGCAAAAATCACGTCGGTCGCCATCTTGTTTTTCTGAAATGTCATAATTTTTCCCTACTCGCCTCCCCCACCCGAACACATTTCTCCTACATTATTGTATCGTTTTCCGTCTCTTTCTAGGAGAATGAGACATTCAATATTCGCCATACAAAATGTATGGGAAAATAAATTCCGCCATTTTGAATTGTTTTTCTATTCATCGAGTAGACCTTTGGATCCTGATCCTCTTTTGTAAAGAAACCACACCTCCATCTTTTATACCCTCCGAGCTGGACGCCGGCGAAATTTGTATGGCGGCCATCTTTTCTTCGCCATTTTGAATTTTTTTTCAGCTTTTTGGCAATTGGATGATGTCATGAATGACATTTGGTCGAGCACCCCCACCTATCTTCAATACCTTGAGCGGACCCTTCACCCGTCTCCGACATCCTCGATCATCAGCTATTTCCAAATTTTTCCTCGATTTTTTTTTTGTTTTCTATACGAAACCATCAGTGAAAAAAAAAAATTCATACAAAATTTTACAGGAGGAGTTTTTGGGGAAAATCTCGAAAATCTCCCCAAATGTGGCAACACTGTTTACATATTTAGATACTGCCGGTTGAGTCACACAATCGATTGATACAGGTCGACTTTCCAAAATGTTGCCAACTGCCTCAAAAACGTGATCAAAATTTCGGAAAATTTGAAGAAAATACAAAATGGCCACCAACTCTTTTTGCAGAAGCAAATTAGATAATTTTACAACTTTCCTATTAACTACAGGATATACCGCTCCCGATGACGTTTCAATCTCTCCTCTCGCTCGCACCCACGCGAAATGATCGTCCCTGAAAAAAGACAATGTCGAAAATCACTTTTTTTTGATAAATTCCAGTGTTGCCAGTCTCCGGCGACAAAAATACGCAAATGTCATTTGTACGAGCAAAACGCATAATCGCTCATACTCGGATTTTGCGAAAAGTCCGTATTTCGATTTTTTACATTTTCGCAAAAATCTTGAAATTTCCCGAAAAATGGGGTAATTTTTCCCCACCAATCTATACCTCAATTTCATACGTACAATCGCTTGATAGAAGCCGAGTCGCTCCGATGTTGCCAACTTTGAGATATTTAACTTTTAAAATTGCGTTTTTTCGTACCTCTAACTTAGCGGCCGCCATGACAGCCGCCATCTTGAATTTTTAAAAACCACTCCCGTTTTGTCAAAATACAGGATAATCGTGGGCGAAACGTGAAAAAATAATTATTCTCGACTATCCCGTCTCGGATCTGTGGCGCCGCGGTTAGGGGTCGAAAAATGAAAATTTTGAAAACGCTCCAGCTCGGCCGCCATCTTGTTTTTGCAATTTTTTCTACCTTTTCCGTTAACCGTTTACTACTTTCCTAAATAGTTGCGAGTTTAAACAAAATCGGTTGGAAAACAAAAGAGCTGCAAAAATCACGTCAGCCGCCATCTTGTTTTTCCGAAATGTCATAATCTTTCCCCAGTCATCTTCCTCACCCAAACACATTTCCCCTACATCACTATATCATTTTCTGTCTCTTTCTAGGAGAACAATTGTATCAATGAGTCAGTGAGTCAGTGAGTGGTAATCGAGCTATATATAGTATAATAACTAGTGTTTTGCTCGGTGCGCGAGCTGCTAAAGCAGCTCGCGTGACGTGGTTAGGTTGACAAGTATTAAAACGAATTTATTTATTAAGATACGCAATTCACCACAAAAATCCATAAAACGACACCCATATCGATTTTTTTCTTAAAAAGTGCATGTCGCAATCTGGGATTTCAAAATAAATGTCGTTATCAAAATCAGCACCCTGGAAAACCCTGAAAACGACATCCATATCATTTTTTGTAAAAACGGGGTAGTTGAGGTTAATAAGGTAGGGTGCGTGCGTGCGCGGACCACTAAAGTGGTCCGCGAGCATGCAGAGTTTGTTCCACCGAGTAGACCTTTGGATCCTGATCATCTTTTGCCAAGAAACCACTCTTCCATCTTTTATACTTTCCGAGATAGACACCGACGAAGTTTGTATGGCGGCCATCTTGTTTTTCCAAATTTTTCCACTTTTTCTATTAATCGTTTACTACGTTCTTCAAAGATTGTGAGTTGCAACGAAATCGGTTGGAAAACAAAAGAGTTGCAAAAATCACGTCGGTCGCCATCTTGTTTTTCTGAAATGTCATAATTTTTCCCTACTCGCCTCCCCCACCCGAACATATCTCTCCTACATTATCGTATCGTTTTCCGTCTCTTTCTAGGAGAATGAGACATTCAATACTCGCCATACAAAATGTATGGGAAAATAAATTCCGCCATTTTGAATTTTTTTTCTATTCATCGAGTAGACCTTTCGATCCTGATCCTCTTTTGCCAAGAAACCGCACCTCCGTCTTTTATACCCTCCGAGCTGGACGCCGGCGAAATTTGTATGGCGGCCATCTTTTCTTCGCCATTTTGAATTTTTTTTCAGCTTTTTGGCAATTGGATGATGTCATGAATGACATTTGGTCGAGCAACCCCCACCTATCTTCAATACCTTGAGCGGACCCTTCACCCGTCTCCGACATCCTCGATCATCAGCTATTTCCAAATTTTTCCTCGATTTTTTTTTTGTTTTCTATACGAAACCATCAGTGAAAAAAAAAAATTTCATACAAAATTTTACAGGAGGAGTTTTTGGGGAAAATCTCGAAAAGCTCCCTAAATGTGGCAACACTGTTTAAATATTTCGATACTGCTGGTTGAGTCACACAATCGATTCATACATGTCGACTTTCCAAAATGTTGCCAACTGCCTCAAAAACGTGATCAAAATTTCGGAAAATTTAAGGAAAATACAAAATGGCCACCAACTCTTTTTGCAGAATCAAATTAGATAATTTTACAACTTTTCCATTAACTACAGGATATACCGCTCCTGATAACGTTTCAATCTCTCATCTCGCTCGCACCCATGCGAACCTATCGTCCCTGAAAAAAGACCATGTCGAAAATCACTTTTTCTTTGATGAATTCCAGTGTTGCCAGTCTCCGGCGACAAAAATACCCAAATGTCATTTGTACCAGCAAAACACATAATCGCTCATACTCGGATTTTGCACAAAGTCCTTATTTCGATTTTTTACAATTTCCCGAAAATCTTGAAATTTCCCTAAAAATGGGGTAATTTTTTCCCACCGATATATACCTCGAGTCTATACGTACAACCGCTTCATAGAAACCGAAACGGTCCGACGTCGTCGACTGGGAAAAAATTTAATTTTAAAATTGGGATTTTTGGTACCTCTAACTTAACGGCCGCCATGACAGCCGCCATCTTGAATTTTTAAAAACCACTCTCGTTCTGTCAAAATACAGGATAATCATGGGCGAAACCAGAAAAAATAATTATCCTCGATTACCCCGTTTCGGATCTGTGGCGCCGCGGTTCAGGGTCGAAAAATGAAAATTTTGAAAACTCTCCAGCTCGGCCGCCATTTTGTTTTTCCAATTTTTTCTACCTTTTCTATTAACCGTTTCCATCTTGTTTTTCTGAAATTTCATAATTTTCCCCTACTCATATCGCGCATCCGAACATATCTCCCAAACATCAATGTATCGTTTTCCGTCTCTTTCTAGGAGAATGAGACATTCATAATCGCCATACAAAATGTATGGATAAATAAATTCCGCCATTTTGAATTTTTTTTCTATTCATCGAGTAGACCTTCGGACCCTGATCATCTCTTGCCAAGAAACCTCAATTCTATCTTTTATACCCTCCGAGCTGGACACCGGCGAAATATGTATGGCGGCCATCTTTTCTTCGCCATTTTGAATTTTTTTTCAGCTTTTTGGCAATTGGATGACGTCATGAATGACATTTGCTCGAGCACCCCCCACCTATCTTCAATACCTTAAGCGGGCCCTCCACCCGTCTCCGAAACCCTCATACATCAGCTCTCTCCATAATTTTGGCTTACTAAGTTTTTGTTTCCTATACGACACCATCAGTGAAAAAAAAAATTTTCATACAAAATTTTACAGGAGTTTCTTAGTTGAAAATCTCGAAAATCTCCCCAAAAGTGGCAACACCGGTTGCATATCTCCATACTGCCAGCCGAGATACACAATCGATTCATACATATTGACTTTCCAAAATGTTGCCAACTGCCTCAAAAACGTGATTAAAATTTCGAAAAATTCAAAAAATTACAAAATGGCCGCCAACTCGTTTCGCAGAAATAAATTACATCGTTGTACAACTTTCCCAATAACTACAGGATATACCGCTCCCGGTGACGTTTCAATCTCTCATCTCGCTCGCACCCACGCGAAACGATCGCCCCTAAAAAAAGACTACGTCGAAATCACTTTTTCTTTGATAAATTCCAGTGTTGCCAGTCTCCGGCGACAAAAATACCCAAATGTCATTTGTACGAGCAAAACACGTAATCGCTCATACTCGGATTTTGCGAAAAGTCCGTATTTCGTTTTTTTTCAATTTCCCGAAAATCTTGAAATTTCCCCAAAAAATGGGGTAATTTTTTTCCTCCAATCTATACCTCGAGCCTATACGTACAATTGCTTCATAGAAGCCGAATCGCTCCGATGTTGCCAACTTTGCGATATTTAACTTTTAAAATTGCGTTTTTTCGTACCTCTAACATAACGGCCGCCATGACAGCCGCCATCTTGAAATTTTGAAAACCACTCCCATTCCGTCAAAATTCAGGATAATCATAGACGAAACCAGAAAAAAATAATTATAATCGATTTCCCGTTTCGGATCTGTGGCGCCGCGGTTCGGGGTCGAAAAATCAAAATTTTGAAAACGCTACGGTTCGGCCGCCATCTTGTTTTTTCAATTTTTTCGACATTTCCCATTAATCGTTTACCATTTTCTTCAAATATTACAAAATTCAACGAAATCGGTTGGAAAACAACGGAGCTGCAAAAATCACGTCGGCCGCCATCTTGTTTTTCCGAAATGTCATAATTTTTCCCCAGTCGAATCCCCCACCCGAACACATTTCTCCTACATCATTATATCATTTTCCTTCTCTTTCTAGGAGAACAATTATGTCAATGAGTCAGTGAGTGAGTGAGTGGTAATCGAGCTATATATAGTATAATGTTCCATCGCGAAGGACTTCGTCTGTGTTGGTGTTAGCTGGCGGGCGTGCTCTGTCTTTTTGGAGTGTTTTTTTTTTGTTAAAACTGACTGGAAAGCGCTAAGAAAGGGGGTGCCGTGCGTGTGTCGGCGTCCGGCGAGCACCGGCACAGACGGGGTCCATACTTGTATAGTTTAACTAACCTGTTACAAATAACTACAAACTTGACATTGGTTAATCTTTGTAAAGCCAGACAAGAGAGAAAAAAAAATGTTCCATCGCCATTCAGCGGGGCAATGTCGGCAATGCTGCCAACTTGATGGGCACTTTTGAACCAGGGGCAACTACTTAGTGGCGGACTTTTTGACGATGATAAATATTAATTTATAATTATTAATTATTGATTAGTAGTTTTAAGGAATTAAAATAAAAAATAGAGACTTTTAAATAGAGACATTCACTACACAAGAAGGTACTACTATCTACTCTGGAAAAAGTGTGCCAAACAAAATGAATGCTTATGGATGGCATTTTAAATTTTAATTTTTCAACTTAAATCTTTTATTTATGTAATAAGTACCTATACTCAACAGTCAACAGTGCACATTTTTTAACCCCCGACCCAAAAAGAGGGGTGTTATAAGTTTGACGTGTGTATCTGTGTATCTGTGTGTCTGTGTATCTGTGTATCTGTCTGTGGCACCTTAGCGCCTAAACTAATGAACCGATTTTAATTTAGTTTTTTTTTTTGTTTGAAAGGTGGCTTGATCGAGAGTGTTCTTAGCTATAACCCAAGAAAATCGGTTCAGCCGTTTGAAAGTTATAAGCTCTTTTCTAGTTACTGTAACCTTCACTTGTCGGGGGTGTTATAAATTTTTAATTTACACTTGTTAACATTTTACTCTCGACTAATTATGTAACAGTTTGTAAGTAGGTACTTATATTTTATACCTACCTATAAACTGTATAAAATATTTGCAAATTCAAATTCAAAATATTTTTATTCAATTAGACTTTTACAAGTTCTTTTGAATCATCAAAAGCATCTACCACTGGTTCGGAATGCCTTTCCTACCGAGAAGAACCAGCAAGAAACTCGGCGGTTGCTCTTTTTAATTGTTCAATTTACAATAATATGCCCCGCGCATAGCTGGAGGGAGTTAAATCTATGCTCTTTTATCATTTACATAATCTTCGATTGTAAGTATAAATATGCTTTTGCCAGGAGCATACTTTTAATAGATGTTTTTAAACTTTTTAAAAATCACACTTAATATTATAAAGGCGAAAGCTTGTATGTGTGTGTGTGTGTGTGTGTGTGTGTATGTTTGTTACTCCTTCACGCAAAAACCACTGGACGGATTTGGCTGAAATTCAGAATGTAGATAGATAATATCCTGGATTAGCACATAGGTTACTTTTTATCCCGGAAAATCAAAGAGTTCCCACGGGATTTCGAAAAACCTAAATTAAGGCGGACGAAGGATTTATATTAATAAATATAATATAAATAAAATACAATGCAAATACCCCAAAAAGATGTTCCCAAGTCCAATCCCAATGCCAAGTCCCTCTACAACTCCGTACAACAAATCAGTGCCTGCAAAATTCCTCAACGCGCGGAGGGCGCGGGTGGCGGGCGCGCGTCGATATTCGCGCGGAAGCCATCTTAAAATATAACTCCCTCCCTCTCGCCTCCTTAGACGCTGGTTTTTCAACCGCGCGCTGGGGTGCTCAACATTTGGTTTCACATGTTTAAAAAAAAATAAGTATTAATATAATATCTACGTATAAAACATAGGTATCTTACAACGTGAAGTCACATCTTAAAATACAACTCCCACCCTCTCGCCTCCTAGACGCTGGTTTTTCAACCACGCGCTGGGGTCTTCAACATTTGGTACGACATGATTTTTTAAAAATTTAAATACTAGATCATTCCCGCGATCCCATCCGCGTGGATTTACGTTTTAAAAATCCCGTGGGAACTCCGGAATAAAAAGTAGCCTATGTCCGTCCCCAGGATGTAAGCTAATTCTTGTTTCATTAAAATCAGTTCAAAGGTTAAAACGTAAAACGTAGCGGCGTTAAAACGTAGCAGATAGACAGACACACTTTCACATTTATAAGGTATGGATTTACGTATACAACAAAGCTATCTTAAAACGTGAAGTCATATTTAAAAAATATAACTCCCTCCCTCTCACCTCCTTAAGACGCTGGTATTTCAATCGTGCGCTGGGGTGCTCAACATTTGGTATCACACATGGTGAAAAATATTCTAAATAGGTATTTCATATTTTAAAATACAACTCTCTCCGCTTAGCCTCCTTAGGGCGCGTTACCACTGTTTATTTTCAAGTTTATTTTATGCTAAGTACAATGACAAGAGAACTGCTTTACAGATTTTTACAAAGCACGATTATATCATTTTTCATATTTTAACGTAAATGTATAGAAATTCCTATAAGTAGTAATAACTTTTTCATTTTATAAGATGGTCCAAGATATCTTAATTTTTATTTGATTTTTGAAAAACTACGTTGTTTGTAAAATTTTAACGGGTCATCTATGAATAGATTAATTTATTTAGTGTCATGTATCATTGAACGTTGTATCGAAGAATCATATATCTAGCGAAAAAATACCTACTAATAAAATATCTGATAGTGGTAGAAAATAGGCATTCCGAACCAGTGTTAGATGCTCTTGACGATTCAAAAGTACCTAAGTAAAAGTCTAATTGAATAACAATATTTTGAAAGCATAGAAACATAGATACTTAGGTACATAACCAAATTGAAATATAGCTACTATGATCCAGATTCCAGATGTCTACACTAGATATGTACCTCTAATATTATATTAAGTTAAATATTAAAAAACTTAGAACGATGTTTTGAAGTTAAACTAATGGATGGATAGATAGATACGTCTCCCGAGATTTTCTTCCTGCGCTATCATACAATAATTTCAAACTCAATAATTTACTTTAATAACGCTACTAAAATTTTAATTATCGAACTTGAGCCACCCTAAAGTTACCCAGTTTACTTTGCAACCACTTACTCGTACATACCTCCTATCTTAATAACTTAAAGATAATAAATTTCTTGCCAACTTTGCTGTAGCGGCTAAATCAATACGGTATTAACTCACACATGGATGCCTCACGCCTACGGATGCAAAGTAAAAACTATTGAAATGAAAATATAAGCGCACACATGCTTATTTTACGGCGAATGCACCCACACTAGCTCACGTCAGGTGTGTATATGAACCGCGTCTCCACCACCCCCGCCCGCCACCCCGTGCGCCTTAGACGTTGGCTTTTTACATGGGTACAAGCAACCGCTCAGGAGCTTGCAACAATTGGTCGTTTAATTGCATCATATTGATATACGGAATCACACGTTTGTATTTAGGTGAAATTCATTATGGGAATATAATAGTAGATTTGGCAGATCATAAAGCGATATTATTAATGGGTGATAAAAATGTTAAAATATATTATGTTATGTATAATTAATTATGTTATACATTATATAATATATGTATATGTGTATATATGTAATATAGTCACTATTATAAAATACTGCCATATTTAATAGCCAGAAATTCTATAGTATAGTATGTGTACCATTTTAAATAGTGCATTAATAATATAGGTAGAAATAGGCCCAACTTTTTCTTAGTTTTCTTTATTATATTTATATAAATTTTTTGAATTTTACTTAATCATCAACAGTAAACGATCAAATAGACAACAAAAAGGCATAAGACAATTATCAAAGTGCAGGTTTATCATAAGATGTCCAGAATAATTTTAACCTTTAACACAAATAAGTTCAAGTTTTTGGTTTAAAAAACTAGTTCCTATTTGAAATTTTAATACTTTTTAACAATTTTTAATCTTATAGAAAGTACCTACATGGTATTATTTCTGCTAGGTAAATTCAACTTTGATAAAACTTGTATGTATTACAAACGATGAGAAAAACTTTCAAAATGAAAATAATGACCGACCTCGTTTTTACCCCATATTTTCAAACCGGTTCAATACAAATCTAATCTCGATTTTGTTATCGACTTGAGAGTGACTTGATACCCATCCCTTACAATATGTCAACTGGTTTCTTCGATACTATAAAAGCTATGGTATGTTGTAGTGTGGGAATTCGATAAAGTTAAGAATTTGGTGTCTTCAAAGTATTTTAACCTGTTATGCGAGGTGATAGTTCTCGAAATCTAGTTTATTTGAACAAGTTCCACGTTTTCAAGGGATGTTTTATTGTTAACAATTGTAGAGAATTAAAATTTATACCCCTTTCATAAGAATTTCACACGGTTTAACATCGATTATAAGAGTTTGATAGTCAATCTTTGGATTTTGATTTTTTTAAATATTTATTTACAAAGAATACTCTAATTAATAAATTTCTCTGAAAATTTTTTTTGAAATGAAAACAGTTGAAAAATATCCATGCAGTTAAAAAAAAAGTTATGTCAGCTACCTATCAAAAGTCTCCGACCATCATGTCAACATAGGAAAATATAGAGGTCATTTAAAAAAAGCATACAGGTGTCTATCTAGATAGGTAAGTATTAAGTTTATAGCCTAAGTCTTTTTTCTCCCAACTTGTCTCCCTTAAGTTAATATCAACAGGTTTACAAAAAAGTGATTATTCCCACGAATTACTTATCTTCGCTTGAACCAGTTTATGTTCTTGAGGGTGTCTTTTTTCTTATAAATGTAAAATAGGGTGAACTGTAAACCTGTTTTTTATTGCTTGCAAGTGGATTTTCAACAGGTGGATTTGGAAGGTTATTTGAATTACATTATAAATATTCAGTCATCGTTTTGCCTTCTTTAACATAACAGCGATTACCTATTACTTAATCTTAAAAGTGATAAAAAAATTGATGCTATTTTTAAAAAAATTGTAAAAGTGAATAATTGTGAATATTTGGTAGATTGATCCTAATGTGCAGGTATGTTACCTAAGATTATTATCATAGAGTGGAAAATGAAGTCCTTCATCTTTAAGTTATTGATCTTTATTATTACGAGTAGGTGGTCTGAGAATCTTACAATAAATCTTTTTTCTTTCTTAGCATAAAAGTGAAATAGAACCGTATACCAATATTTAGCTACCTAATTAAATTACATTAAAAAATCGTTATTCAAAATATAGAATTTTTAATCTTACGCTTAAATATTAACAAATCCTTAATCAACTTCACCTAACTTCCGCAACAAAAATTAAAATTCATAACGCCTACCAACACGTAAACATAGCAATACTAATCAGACATTTAATTATAAATCCGGCATGAATTCTTAACAGACTAGACATGTTAAAATTTCACTTCCCCCAGTTAAACTACGCCATAGGCGTATCGCGGCGGCCCCATCTCGCTGTCTTTCTAAGGGGACCGCATAAAATAGTTATAAAGGGGTGGGGAGCTACTTAACCGTTTTTAGGAGACACCCCGCTCGGCGCAGAAACACCCCACTACTTCAACCCACTTCCTGCTCCCGACCCCTTCCTTCGCATCCAACGTCCCCTTTCACCGTATAACTATTCGTATATTTTTAAGTGAAATTCTTACGAGGGTTGGCGATACCTGGCTTTTGCGGCGCTTATTGGTGTGTATTGTTTTTGTAGTGGTGAGGGGATTTTAAATTTCGAATTCGGGTCAGGCGATTTAGTTTTAATTTCGTAGGTTGGTACTTCGCCCGGAAAATGGGTGAATGCCTCGGTTTTTGCGATGCGGCCTGCCTTATTGTATACCTTTTCTGTACATACTCGTATTTATGTCGAAGGAAAGGTTTGTTTCGTTCTCATTCCCTATTTATATTTTTTACTATCCTACCTATACTGTTACAATCGTTAATTTATAGGTATGGTAGCTCCAAAACAAAAATTAAAGGGGGCTTTATGCCACCATATTTGAAAACGTGCGGTCAAAATTATTTTGATTTTAATGGACTGTATTAGCGGTTAATTGCCCCGTAAAAACGTAGCATTCGACGAAGGAGAAAAAATGGGTGTGTCCTCCAGGGAGTGGTTAGGTAAATTTGGACTTACGTGGCTGGAATGGTTCAAAAGTCTGTTCCGAACTGCAGCTTTCTCGTCACCACACTTTCACCATCCCTGATCCCTGGCCAGGGTTTTATAAATCGCTGTTGCACTATGTGTCGTGTTGGGTGTAGACACAGTTTTCGATGAGCGGTATGTATAACTTCACAATGGCGGCGCGCACGAGGTATAATTATTGCACGAAAAGTAGTGTCTCACGCCAGCAATAGATTATGTTGCACTGACTCTCAGCTTAGCGCATTACACTTGCATATGCTTGGAGTCCATGAGTGGGAAAAGGAAAGAATATATAGGACAGAGTGAGTAAAGGATACCCACATCCCTGTTATGCGATTAAAATGCCATTTAAAGTAGGTGGCGCCATCTATTGAGATTTACCACGCCCCTCAGCATGAAGGCTCTGCTTCATCAAATTATTAAGTAAAAAGGATATAAAGTAGCGTTAAACTTATAGATTAAACCCATATCGCAAGGGTGCGTAATATTGCAGATAACTTAAAACTAAGTAAAACTACAACTTAAATATAATATTAAAACCACTGAGTTGGCAACGGACAAAGCTTAACTATAGGCCTGTCGTAAGTTCCAGACTCAGTTCTAACTTGCGCGACACGAACCACTCCGTCTCGGCCAGGCATCACCTTGGTAATAATTCCAATTGGCCACTGGAGGGGTGGTACGTTTTCAACAATAAAGAAAGCTACAACTCTTTCCTTAACTGGATGCGAAGTGATTTTGAACTTTATGTGAACTCGCAATGAGCACAAGTGTTTAAATTTTAAATGTTTCCAGAAGGACTGAATTATAGCGTACAATAATAGAAACCTATTTAATAATAGCGAATATAATCTCGCATTTAGGTAGCCCTTTAGTAGAACTAGCACAAATGTAGCGGTTCTTAGATAAATAATTCGAACTAAAATTCTTTTATTCAAATCAATTACTGAATTATAATCAAAATATTGAAAGGTGTTATATAAACCTTTAATCAAAGCGGTTGAAAACTTTTGAAAAGGAAATTCATCGTCAGGTAAAGATGAATTATCGTGAGGTGAGCGCTTGGTTGAAAGCCATTCGTCTGAAGGTACAGAAATCAATGAAGGACCCTCCAACCGAAGTGCGTATCCTGAGGACTGTATGGGCATAAGACCACCAGATACACAGTCAGCAGGATTTTGAACCTCTGCGATATGATAAAAATTCACCTTAAGTGGCGACAAATGCGTATGAATTTCAGAAATGCGGTTAGCTACATAAGTATTAAATTTGTGCGGTGACGAGAGTGCCCAGCAGAGGGCGACTTCTGAATCTGGGAATGCGAGAACTTCCTTTATTTTTACGCGAGATGATATTATATTGTAGAACAAACTTACTAGACGAGTAAGCAAAACAATTTCATCTTGGTCAACAATGTGTTGCGGTGGAGAATCATCCCATCCCATATTCAGAAGCCATAACTCTTTTATGAGTAATTTAGCGAATAAAATGACTGGACCTACAAGGTCTAAATCATCATACAGACGTGCGGTAGCTGAGAGTATAGCTCTTTTCATACAAGATGTAGGCGGTTGCGAAACTTTAAAAACAAAATTATCAAATGCGGAACACCAATGTATACCGAGAAGCTTGAAAGTATGCTCATCTGCAAAAGATATTCTTTCAGACTGCGGTACACATTGTATCAGTTCAGAGGGATTGCTAGTCCGATTGACTAGATCAAATCCTCCAGACTTGAACATCTGGATTGGCTCGTTTGCTATCGCAACTGCTTCCTCAGTGGAAGAGGCAGCGGAAGCAAGGTCACCCATACAGATGTCCCTTTCGAAAATTGCAGCGGCAAGAGGCCATCTCTCTCTCTCCTTCTTAGCAACTTCGCTCAGAGTGCAAAGAGCCAAAAAGGGAGAGGAGCGCAATTCGAAAGTGACGCGGTTAAATTTATGTTTATAAGGCGGGTTATCACGATCAAATATATATAAGATTATTTGATGTTTGCGGTGCGGGAAATTTATTTCGAAATATATGTACATTTGCCTCACGTTTTCAAAGAAAGCGATTTTACAAAACCTAACATTGAACAAAGTATTAAGGATCTCAGCGTGCAGGTTACAATATGAACGAAGAGTTCTGAAGAGAGTGGTCGACATAACATCATTAGATATGATAGAGTTATGTGACAATTTAAACCCAGACGCGGTACCTTTCTCAGGGAGAACCTCTGAAATAGAATCCTTTTCCGAACCCTTCTGAATAGCTTCACTGTCTCTTACGCGTAAGTCAGATTTGGAAATTTTAATATCAAGCATCAAATCATTCTCTTCACCTGCGATACAAGTATTGATTGTCTTTGCAGTGGTGTCCTTAGAAAGAATGTTAACAGCGAAACTATCGTCAGAGTTAAGATTAATTGTTGCGGTGTTAATATTTTTACAATCTGGCGGAGCAATGTTCAAGAATCCTATTTCAGGTTCTGTCAATATCGGAAGGTTTTCTAAATTATTATTTTTACGAAGCGGTTCGCGAGCAAATGCACAAAAAGCAGCGGTATGCGGGAGCTGAGTGACGACTGGTGCGTCACCCAGAATTATATAACCTAGCGTGGTTTCAACGGCGGAAGGCAAATTATCACCACCTGTCAGTTTATTGAAAAGTAAGATTTCACAATAGCGATTTACTCCCAATAACACATCAATAGTTCCTGGCTCCGAGAATTCATCGTCTGCGAGAGGTATATTTCGTATTAAAGACTTCATAGCTGCTACGTCTACACGCGCATCGGGCAGCTGTGACGTAATCTGCTCGACCACAAGCGGGCGTATTGAATATTCTTTAGTATCATCAAAACGAGATTTGAATTTAAAGTCGGAAATCCCAAGTATCTTTTGAGAAGTGCCACCGATTCCCTGAACTTCAGAGAAGCGGCTTTGCGTGTGAACCGGTAATGATAATCTCTTGCAGCAAGTCATAGAAATATAATCACTTTGTGAGCCGGGGTCAATGAGACAACGCACAAAGTGAGAGCGATTGTACTTATCTAGTACTTTAATTTTAGCGGTGCCCAATAAGGCGGTTGTAGCGGTGCGGTCGTGATGTTCACGAGATATAGTACATAAAGAAGCGGCAATGTTAGCGGATGAATCATTGGACGATTCTGATACATTAATTTTTGCGGGCGAATTAGCGGACGTATAAGCGGACGTACTAGCGGACGTATGCGCAAACGTATGAGCGGGTAAATTACAAGACGTATGAGCGGGTTGATTAGCGGACGTATAAGCAGACGTCCGAGCGGATGTCAAAGCGGACGTCGGAGCGGACGTCGGAGCTGACGCATGAGCGGGTTGAATTACATTATTTTCAGAGTGATTGCTCGGCACAGTGCGAGACATATCATCCGAATTAGCGGTTTGCGACAGTGAGCAATTATAAAGGTGCGGACAGATATGTGACGTTGGCGCATTGACAACGACACTACAGTTTGATTTACTAGATTTAGCGAAACACAAACTTGAATGGTGACGTTTAAGCGGAAAGCAATTTGAGCAGTTTTTAGTGCTGCTACAAGCGGAATATTTATGCGAGGTGCTTAAGCAGTTTGTACAGTATGAACTATTTTTAACAATTTCGTACCTTTGCCTAGGAGTTAATTTCATAAACTCAGCGCACTTGTATAAGTGGTCATGCTTTTCATTTTTACAGACGACACACTTATGATTTTCATGTGAGCTACGAGCGCTTTCCGTATTGACAAAAGACTTAGTAGACTTAGTAGACTTAGTAGACCTCGTGACAGGTGTAGGTATGTGTCTAGAGCGAGCTTTATTTTGCAACTGTGCATTAACATTGCTCCCTCTAGACAGCACCTTGCTCTGTTCCTTCACGAAATCTATAAGACTTTTATATGTTGGAATTTGTTTTTTACGATTAATAAGCTCAAACATTTTAACGGTATCTTCATCTAATTTAAGCGTAGCCAAATGAAGGAATATAAAATCAGTTAAATCAATTTTTAACTGTTTAAGTGCTTCTACCGATGAATCAAAAGTGTTTATGAAATTATCTAGTGCGGTATCATTATTATTAGCAAGTGGCTTAAATTGCAACACTTGATTTAAATATGCGGAAGCGAGCGAGCGGGGGTCGTCGTACTTCTGTGTTAAGGCATCCCAGATGATATTATAATTTTCAGCTGTTGCTGGCAACCCTGAACAAACTGCGGCAGCCCTATCAGTTAGTTTTCCGACTAGGTAAAATACCCTTTCACTATTATTTAAATTCGGGTTATCATGAATCATACTTTTAAACTGCTGATAAAACAAAGGCCATTTTGTTAAATCACCATTAAAAGAAATAAGATCAATAGGCGGAAGATGCGATTTTAATTTAGGGAACTTTGACAAAGACGCCATGTTAGATTCAGATTCTTTATTGCTGTTAGTCGCTAAGACTTGTTTGACATAACAAAATAATTCCTCGAATGACATCCATGATTGATAATTAATAGGATTTTTAGGATTCAATTTTAACTGTATAGCGTTATATGAATCTAATGTTTGCTCGAATTCCTTTCGTAAAGTGTCTAGGTTAGCTGCTTGACATAAAAGATTAGGTAGTTTACTAGCATCAATTTCTACTTGCAAGGCGGCATCGTAGATTCGTTGCATTCGGGCAAACATCGCATCGCGTTTCGATTCCAATATTAACATTTGACATTCGTCATGTGTACGCGGTAAATCTGAATCACCCTTTGTAGTCATTTTTAAAACTCAAAGTACCTAAATAAATCGAACACAACTTAATATGGTATTTAACTATGTTGGTTAAATATGTCAATTAAAAAATATCGATATTATGTAACCAATATAGTTTAGCGGTAAGTATATACTATAAAATGCGTTGGTTATACTGTGAAAACACACAACTCCTATATTTAGGCGAGCGGTTAAATTATTGCGTTGCAAACGTAAAAATATTATTTACGGAACGCGTATTTGAGTGCATACAATAATCACAATGCTGGTTGAATACCTACTCTGCGCGCAATGGCTCGTACCTACATCAGTCTATTCATAAATCGACAGCGGAACTTAGGTAGGTACCTTATTCGCGTCTTATAAGTAACGACAACTTAAAATATTAACTACTACGTACCTATAAGTAGATCTATACGTTTTATTTCCCAGGTTTGCGGAATTATATTATGGTTAAATCTTATACCGAAATAATAAAGCTGTGCGGGTATATGAAATTTTATAAAAAATACTTTATTACTTCTAACCTAGAATATCAAACGCTAGAATTACGTAGGTATATCGTAGGCCGTACTTATATTCTAATAATTCTGCAATATTACGACACAATGCAACATTAGGTATCCATAAATCGTGCATGCTACTTGAAATAATTCAAACTTATTGACTCGACGTAGGTAGGCGGTACTAAAAATTATATTACTATAATTTGATTAAATTAAAGAGTCGAGTCAATTTTATTATGAAATCGGATGGATAAGCCCATAAATCCGATTAAAAGATTCTGAAATCCGGTTCGAGAATGGACCATAAAATATGGTAGCTCCAAAACAAAAATTAAAGGGGGCTTTATGCCACCATATTTGAAAACGTGCGGTCAAAATTATTTTGATTTTAATGGACTGTATTAGCGGTTAATTGCCCCGTAAAAACGTAGCATTCGACGAAGGAGAAAAAATGGGTGTGTCCTCCAGGGAGTGGTTAGGTAAATTTGGACTTACGTGGCTGGAATGGTTCAAAAGTCTGTTCCGAACTGCAGCTTTCTCGTCACCACACTTTCACCATCCCTGATCCCTGGCCAGGGTTTTATAAATCGCTGTTGCACTATGTGTCGTGTTGGGTGTAGACACAGTTTTCGATGAGCGGTATGTATAACTTCACAATGGCGGCGCGCACGAGGTATAATTATTGCACGAAAAGTAGTGTCTCACGCCAGCAATAGATTATGTTGCACTGACTCTCAGCTTAGCGCATTACACTTGCATATGCTTGGAGTCCATGAGTGGGAAAAGGAAAGAATATATAGGACAGAGTGAGTAAAGGATACCCACATCCCTGTTATGCGATTAAAATGCCATTTGAAGTAGGTGGCGCCATCTATTGAGATTTACCAGGTATGTGGTAGTATTATCATCTCAACACATTGATGGCCCACTACTGAGCATGGGTATCCTCTCAGAATGAGAAGAATTTAGGCCATCGTCCACCACGCTAACCAAATACAGATTGGTGTTCTAAGCAATTAAATATCAGGTGAAAACAAAAATCGTGAGGAAGCTTGCACACCTGAGAGTTCTCCATAATTTTCTTAAAGATGTGTGAAGTTTGCCAATCCACACTTAGCCAGCGTGGTAGATTATGGCTGAACCCTAACCCATTCAACTCGTAGGTACTACATACTATACTTACAACATACATACAAACATACTACAAACATACTACATAAAAGTTATTGTATTTAATAGTTTTCAAAAAAACCGGCCAAGTGCGACTCAGACTCGCGCACCGAGGGTTCCGTACTCGGGTACTTTTCCGACATTTTGCACGATAAATCAACAACTATTATGTTTAAAAATAAATGAATATCTGTTTTAGAATGTACTAGTAAAGCCCTTACCCTTATACCTTATAATATGATACCCCACTTGGTTAGTAGGTAGGGTAATTATCTTACTTTTAAAATTAAAACACATTTGAATTTTTTTTCTGTGGTCACACAAATTCACGGTTTTCAGATTTATTCCTTTACTTGTGCTATAAGACCTACCTGCCAAATTTCATGATTCTATGTCAACGGGAAGTACCCTTTAGGTTTTCTTGACAGACACGACGGACGGAAGGACAGACAGACAGACAACAAAGTGATCCTATAAGGGTTCCGTTTTTCCTTTTGAGGTACTGAACCCTAAAAAAGCTCAAAAATCGAAAAGTTTTGCATATGGTCCAATAAAGAGGTCAAACCCCTATACGAATTGCTTGCCTGGGTAACAAAACAATAAAACATCCAGCAAAAGGCTTTCACGAAGAGGGCAACGTAATCTTATTAACTGTGAGGGTTTCCACCGGAAGCGATCTATTTACTACAGGAAGTGTGCTTTAAAGATACTGTAAACTTAATTATTAGTCGGATAGTAAGGTGTAACTGGTAGATACGTAGGTTCGTTCTACCTGTGGTTTTGTCTAGACTAGATGCATCTAATTCAATTTATATTTAATACTAGCATATGCTCGCGTCTTGTCCGCGGGGAGAACACAATTTTGAAACCCCAATTTTAATCCTTATCGATTGAATTTTCAAAAATCCTTTCTTAGAGGATGTCTACGTTAAAATAGTTATCTGCATACCGCCCGACCCCTTAGTAGTTTGAGGTGTGTTGATAGATCAGTCAATCATTCATTTTTCATATATTATTTAAGTAAAAAGAGGTCAAACTCTCTCCGATATCCTTGCCTTGGTATCAAAACAAAAAAAACCAGCAAAAGGCTTTTCCACCGGAAGCTATCTATTTAATACAGAAAGTACTTAAGTAGATAAGTACTTACCTATTACTTATTCTTTAAAAATGCTGTAATTTTAATTATTGGCTAGATAGTAAGTTGTAACTGGTAGATACGTCCTACCTGTGGTTTGTCTAGACTCTACGTGTACATATATCTAATTGAATTTAGATATAATATACTTACTTATTTATTAGTAAGATGATACCTGAAACTTCGTTGACTACACAAATTTCGAACCCCTATTTTGTTTATCAAAAATCTTTTCTGAGCGCCTGTCTATGCGAAGGGTTTAGGCCCAAGTCCACCACGTAGGTCAAGTATGTACGGATTGGCAGACTTCACACACCTTTGAGAAGATTATGGAGAACTCTCAGGGTTTCCACACGATACCGACCCACTTATCACTTACTTTCCCACTTACTTTCACTAATAAAGCAAGTGATGTTAAATTGCTTTTAATAACGCACATAGGTATCAAACTCCGAAAAGTTAAAGGTGTGTGCCTGGGATCGATCTACGGACCCTCCGAATAGGAAGTTTGAAGTTTTTAACTAAGTACCTACTAAGAACTAAGTACTAAGTATATACTATCACAGCTTTTTGGTAGAGAGTCCTAACTAGGTATAAACTTATCCTTTGGAAAACCTCCCTGGCGCAGTGGCAAGCGCTGTGGTTTTATTAGTAGGAGGTCCCGAGTTTGATTTCCGCCAGGGGTTTGAAATTTTATAATTTCAAAATTTCTGGTCTGGTCTGGTGGGAGGCTTCGGACGTGGCTAGTTACTGCTCTACTGACGAAGCCGTGCCGGCGAGCGTTTTGGTGTTCTTGTACAATGCCACGTAGAAACCAAAGGGGTAAGTATGGGTTTAATAAAAACTGACATACCCCGTCCACAGCGTCCAGGTTAGCCCGCTTCCATCTTAGGCTGCATCATCACTTACCACCAGGTAAGTAAGATTGCAATCAAGGGCTAACTTGTATCTAAATAAAAAACTTACTTTTTTTAGTTAGGTGTGAGTTTTTTACTAACTTTTTCTACTAGTGAGTAAACCAAGACGCAGTAACTACCTTGCAAAGTAAATAAAAGCTGGTTCATAGAGCCGCGAAGAGAAGTAAATACGATGAACGAGCCAAGGTAAAATTCGGAACCCCAAAGTCTATCACCCATCCAGTTCTTTTTTTTAAATATTAGCCAAGTTTATCCTTGTGACTAATATTCCCCTTTCCTCTCCAACTAAGCGTAAAGCTTGTGCTAAGAGTACGTATGACGATGGTGCAACGAGTGGGATTTGATCCGGCAACCTTTCGGATTTCAGTCCGCTGAGTACCTATCCGTTAAGCTATCGAGGCTCATCGAGGCTAGGAGTTAACATTAGGAACAACATTGATAACCTAGCGTACCTAATTGGCTGATAATATCACACGTCTCTCAAATACCAAATACAAAGTAATCCTACCTACCTATTTTTTTTTTTAATTTTCCTACTTGACTGTAGGCGAGTAAAACCGGGTGTAGTAACTAGCTAATAAAGTAAATAAAGACTTAGTACATAGAGCCGCGAAGATTCGCAGTAAATGTGTATGTATGTACGCGCCGCGGAGGAACGAGCCAAGGTAAAATTTTAGGGGGGTGCGAACCCTGCGCGGAAATGGGGGTAACTGATAATTTTCAACTATTTTTTCTTTTTACGTAATCCATGCTCCATACATGCACAAAAGTATATACCTACAAGTAGGTTATAACTTCACAGTAATTAAATCGAATGAATATTTTTTCGTTTCAATTTATTAATTTATACTTTTTTGATGTGTCTGTCCGTCTTCTAGCTTTCACGGCCACGTTTAACGAAACCAATTTAACGAAAGATAAATTCCCAGTCCACAAAGTCGGTTTGGCCAAGTCGATGAAAGAAATTCTATGACATCATAGATAAAGAAACTTAGTGTTTATTTTGTGCATAGAACTTGGAGGAACTTTTGTAAAACATGTAACTATAAAACAAAATTATAATATGTAGTTTTGTAGAATTGTTTAAAAATAAACACTCTTGATCGAGTTTCTCTTCTATTCTGGATTTCAATTGCGGAAGGTTTGAGGTATGTGCCTACCTCCTACACCGAAAATAAGTACCGGTACTATTTTAGTTAAGTCGTACTAAGCCTTTCGTATTTTACTAATTGTTCCACGAACATTTTACTAGATAAAATATTTTCTTACTTCAGTAAGCTTGAATTGTAAATTGTCATCATCATCATCATCGCGTGCCTTCTTCGAAACGAAGTTTGGCGATCATCATACGAAAAGCTTCTCTATTTAAAGCCGCCTCTTTCAACTTCGGGTAACTAAGCCCTGTCCACCCCCTTATATCTTCCAACCATTTGCGTCTTTGGCGACCTTGAGCTCTTTTGCCTGCAATTCTGCCTTCCAACACTAATCTTGGGAATGAGAATTGTCCTCCTCTCTGTAAATGTCCAAAGAAAGCGAGCTTCCTTCGCATGATGTAAATTGTGCCCAAATAAAATTGTATCTATCTATTCATCTATTTAATCGATTAAAAAGGAAAACGCATGAGCGCCATTCTCATCTCAGCCCGTATGTGTCTTGATACAGCATATAAGTCGATCGCGAGGGTGGTTTTTACATTCCCCTCAAGTTCACCCACCCTCCCGCGAGCCACCCTCCGCTGTGTCACCCGCCACCCCATTCACACCCCTATTTTATCACCACTAGAGGTTACTTTCCCGTGAAATGTTTCTAAGACGTTTGCACCCCGTTTTCCCGGGCCGGGGGTGTAATCTTAATATTAATATCGTCTTGGGAAGCCTTATATGAAGAAGTTTTATGTTGATATGTGTTGGTAGATTGCTGTGCGGGATTATGTAGGCGCTTTATGAGATATTGGGAACGGCGATAATATTTTGACGACCTCCCTGGCTCAGTGGTCTCAAAAGCAGGAGGTCCCCGGTTGAGATCCCGGCGCATACCCCTGCAGAGTTAGCTCGCTTCCATCTTAGACTTCATCATCACTTACCACCAGGTGAGATCGCAGTCAAGGGCTACCTAACTTGTGATCGATAAAAAAGCGCAGTGTGGGACGTCCTCAAATCCATTGGAACCACGACTTTAAGAAGATAGGGGAGTGGCTGGATGAGACAAATCAGGATGATGTATTAAATAGGCTGATGATGATAAAATTGTCTCTGATCTGATCGGGTGAGAGGCTTCGGTCGAGGGCATCTATCAACTTACGGGCAAAGAGGAGCCATCAATCGATTTAAGGCCAATTACTGACTTTAAATCACTGCTAACGTTTAAAGTGACTTTAGGTTACACTAAGTAGGTAAGTAAGTAAGGGTTCTTTCATTTTTTACCAAAATTGATATAAGTACCTACTACCTTCCTATTACTTACCTACTAATTAATGAAGGCAGCATCATAATCATCATTTCAAACCATTGTCGGCCCATTACTGAGAACTCCCACACCTTTGAGAAATTTCCCATTATGGAAACTGGTGTGCAGGTTTTCTCACGATGTTTTCCCTCGCCGCTAAAGCAAGTGATATTTAATTGCTTAAAACGCACATACCTACCTAAGTAGATACCTATACATACTGCGTAGGTACCAAACTCAGAAAAGTTAGAGATACGTGCTCGGGATTGAAGGTGTAGCGGTTGCCACATTCACAAGATGTCGCTTCTAAATTCAAGCAGTCAACAACGCATGATACATGAACCTCAGCCTGATAACTCACGAGCCACGGCCTAGATGGCAGCACGGGTAGCTTAGTTGGAAACTCAAGGAAAAACACGCAACTTTCAATCGCATTGACAGAGCGTTTATCAAATTGCACTATATAGAAGTTCCAACGCACAACCGTGGGCCCAGCTGGCGCTACCGCGCACAACATCGTTCGGTGGGAAATTTCCCTATTGCTAAGCTACTGTCGAGCACACAGACACACAGCTCCCGTACAAAGGTAAACATCGTCAGGAAACCTGTAAGTATGCCTTTGAGTTCTCCATAATGTTCTCAAAAGTGTTCGAAGTTTGTTGGTGCCCGCTGACCAGCGTGGCGGACTATGACCTTAAACCCTTCTCGTTCTAAGATGAGTCCTGTGCTCAATAGTGGGCCGGCAATCTGAAGATCATGATAACGGTGATAAATTACTTATCTTAACTTTTGAACCTATTGTTATTAACCCCCGGCCCAAAAAGAGGGGTGTTATAAGTTTGACGTGTAGATCTGTGTATCTATGTATCTGTGTATCTGTCTGTGGCATCGGAGCTCCTAAACTAATGAACCGATTTTTATTTAGATATTTGTTTGAAAGGTGGTTTGATCGAGAGTGTCCTTAGCTATAAGTAATCCAAGAAAATCGGTTCTGCCGTTTGAAAGTTATCAGCTCTTTTCTAGTTACTGTAACCTTCACTAGTCGGGGGTGTTGTAAATTTTTCATTTACACTTGTTTTAGGTTCAAAAGTTTAGATACTGTATACTACATCCTGATCCAATATAATGGAAAGGAAACCTAATAAATAATTTCAGAACACACGCGAGTTCATATAATGTTACTAGAGCTAAGATTTATCTTCTAACTTCTCCGTTGTTCTTAGTTTGACTCACGTGACCTCGTAAATAACCGACTACTTAGTACCTAAGTAGGTAGGTACCGATTGTATACCTAACTGAAGTATCTACCAAGATATTCTAATATGTATTATTCAGTAGGTAGACCTTGGATAAAGTATATTGAAGGTCAAACTTTAGAACACCTACGAATTTTCCTATGTACCTACTTAATAGCTAAGATAGGTAAATCTGCTAAGAAATTGATAGGTATTCTATATGAAAAGCACTTGGAAAATCAATTAATATCTACTAAGTACTTCATAATATTAATGCGAAAGTGTGTCTGTCTGTATTTTACCTCTTCTCGGCCCATCTTGACGAAAGGTAGGTACCAGAGATAGCTCGCATATCCAAGCTTGTGTACCGTGGCGGACAAAGGCTTCTTTTTATAGCGAAAAATTGAAGAGTTCCCACGGGTTTTAAAAAAAAATTGGTTGTCTGTAATGTCGGTTTACTGACGATAGTTGAACGTGACAACAAAGGCCGATTGTGCTTCTTTGTCGCTCGTTCCGCGCTCTCGCTTGCACTTCAAGCTTTACATGGAACGCCTCAGAGCGAGGTAACGCCGCATGAGTCATGTTTTTTCGTGCGTGCAGCCGGCTCTATCGAATTATAAGACGTTGTCACGTCAAAACTTAAAACCACGCAAAGGCCACGATACCTACGTACTAACTGACTGGCAATGCATGACGTCATTTCTAATACTATTCCGAAGAAAATATTTAAAAAAAAATTAGACTTTATACTTACTTTGACATAAGATTCTTTACACCTTTATTTGGTACCTGTTATATCCCAAAGCAACCATGACCCAAACTTGATATTCGCTGATCGTTCCCTCCCTATGTTGGGGACTATACATACCTACGCAGATAAACTTTCAGCTTTTACAAAATAACTAATACTCATATAAATAATAACTCATACGCATGGCTAAGATTTGGAATACTCTTCCGCGATATGTGTTTCCAACCAATTCCAATACTTACCCGGTATCTTTAAAACAAGTGTGAATAGGCACCTTCTATGTAAACGCGTCCCATGTTAGACCACATCATCACTTTCCATCAGGTGTGATTGTGGTCAAGCGCTTGCCTTAAAAAAAAAACTAAGGTCTGATGCGCTGGCTCTCTTCGAGTTTTCTTATTAAATACTAGCTGATGCCCGCAGCTTCGCCCGCGTGGATTGGTCAGATCCCCTGCAGCATCAGGATTGAGGAGTTGGACTCCAAATTTTTTATGAAACAATGTCGCCAAGTTCCTCTATCGATTAAAAAAAAATTACGCAAATCGGTTCAGAAATCTCGGAGATTTCGCTGTACATAGGTAGAAAAACACAACTCCCTTTTTGAAAGTCGGTTAAAAAAGTAGTCTATGTTACTCCCTGGTCAATCCTCTATTTGTCTGTTTAAACCCCGTCAAAATCGGTTCAGCCGTTCCGAAGATTAGCCTTTTCAAACAGACAGACAGACAGACAGACAGACAGACAGACAGACAGACAAAAATTTTAAAAACGTGTGATTCAGTGTTGGTATCGTTCAAATAACCATATGAGCTTAATATGAGGTAGTTATTTCGAAATTACAGACAGACACTCCAATTTTATTTATTAGTATATTTTATTTATTAGTATAGATTAAACCCATATCTATCCGTTTTCTGTTTCTACACGTCATTTACTTTGATTTACTCTACATACTTATAGGTAAATGAACAAACTTTAGTTGGTATTACACAGTAAAGTTGGTACTCGCGGGTAGCGGGTATAGGTAGCGGGTATGGGTAGCGGGTATGGGTAGCGGGTAGCGGTAGCGGGTAGCGCCGCTATGCGCCTCACATAAATTTTATTGGCATAATCTAGCCCGCCCGCAAGATTCACTGGGTGGAAATTTTAAGATATACGAATGTTTTACGGTCAGCAAAACAAATACAAAATAAGCTTGTTACTCCTAATATACGTCTTAATACCTAAATTTTTATTTTAATAAAATAACTAAACCATGAAAAGTTGAAAACTAAAACCCGACTGCGATCGTCTTAATAAACGCTGAAATATTAGAGTAAAATTATTTTTCTGTCGCTTAGTACCTATATTTTAATGTTGTTGTACGAGTTGTTCATTTATGAGGTCAGAGTTTTTTCCTCTCTCATTAATTGACATCCCACTCGATACAGCAAAAAAGTTTTTTGGAGACCTCCAGTTTTTTTGATGTAACATCCGTTAGGTCAATTTTTTCGTTTAAAATTTAGCCTATGTCACCCGGACCTTTACTGCGAACCAATTGACACCTCATTCATAAAAAAATGGCCCAGTAGTTTAGGCGCTACGGTGGAACGCACAGAATCTGGATACAAACATACATGTAAGTACAAAGACTGCTAAAATCATAACCCTTCCTTTTGGCTTTGCCGCAGTCGGGTAACAATAGTTTTTAAAATCCTTTCACTTTCATACGCAAGTGATTAAAATATATAATTTGTATAAAATATATAGGCAAGTAGGTATTTTTTTGCGGACGATCCGCTTTTATTGGGTCAACTTCTAACAACGTCTTTGCGTTTAATCAAAGGAAATTTCCAATTAAATTGATTACCATCGGAACCCTCTATCTACGTTAATGCTCAACAAAATTGTTTTACTCCTGTTCCTACATACTAATTCCATCATATCTATTGTAACTACTACACTAGGTACTAGTATACGCGACAGGTCGTGATGGCAATCGGGCTATGAATAGAATATACCTAATAGAATAGAATAGATTTTTATTCAAATTGACTTTTACAAGTGGTTTTGAATCGTCAAATAATTTACCACTGGTTCGGAATGCCGTTCCTACCGAGAAGAACCAGCAAGAAACTCGGCGGTTGCTCTTTTCAATACTTCAAAAGAGGCGGCGGGACGCCCCTTATACCCGCACGTCACTCACGCTGTCTCGACCCGGGTTAGCGCGGGGGCTGTGCTAGTATCGATTGCCACCTCGGCCTGTCGCGTACTCTTAGTAGGTATCTACCTACTCGCTCTCCTCCAGTCGTTCCTTTGTTTGAAGGTCGTGGTCCTGGCAAGATCCGAGCCTCGAATGTATCACCTGCATCTTCTTCTGTCGATGTCGGTGGTATTTTGTCAATATAGTCCAGTCATTTCGTGCTCAAAAGGGGGCTTATCATGAAAGTTTTCCGGGAGTTTTGCAAATTGGTGGTTTTATAGATAGATTTCGATGTGCTCTTTCCGAATTTTTCCAAGATGGCGGTGCGAGCGGCAAAGATACGAAGTGGCAAAATGAAAATTAATGAATAAATTATAAAACCACCAATTCGCAAAACTCCCGGAAAACTTTCCATCTAAAATTACCAAATGACTGGGCTAATAGTGAAACACTGAAAATGATGTAGGCTAGAGGTTTTGTAACATAAAAAAATATAACCAAGAAATAGCGGAAGGTCACGAAATATTTTTCTATAAATCTACCTGAGTACCTTACATAAGTACCGCGCCATGAAAGAGATTAAAAAAAACTGCCACTTTTTCAATTTTGAAAATATGCAAAAATAACAGAAATGATTCCTTTCTACTATCTCCATTCGACTCAATTTACCTACAGATGTTAGACCTGTAAAACTTTTAATGAGCTTCATAGTTACCTACCTACTGGCTTAACAGGGCTCTCTCCGTCACTCGTTTCATACAATCGTAGTTCCAATTTCATTTGAATATTAAGCAACCAAAGCCCATGAAATTTTGCAGACATATTCTAGAAACTAATATCTGTGTCTGTGGTGTTATAGATTTTTCTAAAAATATGTAGTTTTAAAATTACAGGGGCTCAAAGATTTGTATGAAAATTTTTAAGACCGCGTAACTTTGAAACCGAATATTTTAACAGAAATCTGGAAAACCACAGACATAGATATTAGTTTCTAGAATATGTCTGCAAAATTTCATGGACTTTGGTTGCTTAGTATTCAAATGAAATTGGAACTACGATTGTATGAAACGAGTGACGGAGAGAGCCCTCTTAAGATAAAACCTTAGCTCATGTAAACGCGTTTTAGTTGTTAGTTGCCAATTCTCTACATTCGTAATCTAAGATAAACTTTATCTAACGAATAAAGAGGTTTTGACAGTTTTTTTATTGATATCAAAGTGTTAAATAATAATTATTGCGATTAAGTTTAACAGACAGTTGTGAAACAGACCCTAAATATATAACAAGCAAAAGTTGTCTAACTGCACAATAGCGAGGTCCTTAAATTGTTTTTTTTTTTCGTGAACACATTTTAATTTTTTTAATGATGTAACACGTTCACGAATTCCTCCACACGAACCACAAATTCTCGATTTTCAGATTTTTTCCTTTACTACGATAAAATTAATAAAACCTAAGTAGCTATATGCCAAATTTCATGATTCTAGGTCAACGGGAAGTACCCTTTAGGTTTTCTTGACAGACACGATAGACAAACGGACTGACAACAAAGTGATATAAGGGTTTTCCTTTAAGGGAACGGAACCCTAAAAATTAGTAATAGGTACATAATATTATCTTTCTTAGCGTCTGTCCATAAAATGCGGCAAAAAGCAGGATAGGTTACACACATCGAAAACAAAGAACCGCTATGAATGCTAACGACCACGTTAAGTTAGTTGTACACTAAGAGATATTACCTATTTCAATTAGGTACTCTACTAATAAATCCTATTTAAAATAATGAAATTGATAGTTCGATTTACTTACTTATTTTATTACTACGTTTACTTGTGGTTTTGTGAACTTTGTATTTTAAACTTTTCATTTTAATTCCATACCTACATAGTACATACTCTACGAGTATGGTTATCTTATATCAAATACCTACTTACTTAGGTAGGTAGGTAGAATTAGAACTTAAAAAATTGGTTGCCTATCTTATTGGTTAGAACCTATACCAATAAGCAAAACCCTGCTCAAAATGTCGCAAGTAGACAAAGACAATGTTTTCTGATATGATTAATTTCTGATAAGATCAGTACGTAAAATATTTCTTATTGGAAATTCTGAAAAGTTCGTTTTGAATTATAAACTTTGCAAATAAGAAAACGCATAATATTCTTAGTATCTGATCCTCGACAACCTAAGCAAAATTTTATTAGGTAGGAATTAGGATAAGGATCGTCCTATAAGAAATCTTAATATTATTTAAGTAAGTATAACTCTTAGGTTTCGATTGGCCCTTTTCAGATTTGTTTCATTTCAGCTTTAGTGCTTTGTATCTAAGCCTTTGTATCTAAGGTATCTAAGTATTCATAGTACCTATTTTAAATACGAAATTATGTCTGTCTTGACTTTCTGTATATAAAATTTCATATTAAAAAATCTGTTTGACATTAGGTACACCTAAAGGTTTTTTAGCATTATAAAAAAGAGTTAATTTCCGAATAATCAACTAGCATTCATTATTTTGATAGCGCATTTCCTTCGTGATATTTAAGTTTGTTTAAAAATTGGAACTTGTGAGTTATGACACCGCTCTCCCCTACTTTTGGTTTTGGAAAATCAATGACTTCCTACTGGATTTTAAAAACCTAAATCCACACAGCCGAAGTCGTGGGCATCACCTAGTTTTCAACAAAAGCTTGGATATTTCTCATTGTGCCCCGGGGCTTACCCCACCCACAGCTGTCCCGGAAAAAACCCGGAACACCGCGCGGACGGGCATTAAGTGGCAGTTAAATATTTTGCTCTTGTCTCCACTCATTGTGTTGTAGTTTTGTTCTAACGGTCCAGGGATGCTGTATACTTACATACCTACTAATCTATATCTAAATAAAAAACCAGCCAAGTGCAAGTCAGACTCGCGCACTGAGGGTTCCGTACTCGGGTATTTTTCCAAAATTTTGCACGATAAATCAAAAACTATCATGCATAAAAATAAATAAAAATCTGTTTTAGAATATACAGGTAAAGCCCTTTTATATGATACCCCACTTGGTATAGTTATCTTACTTCGAAAATTGAAACACATTTTAATATTTTTTTTTAATGATATAACCCCAAATTCACGGTTTTCGGATTTATTCCGTTACTTGTGCTATTAGACCTACTTATTTGTCAATTTCCATGATTCTAGGTCAACAGGAAGTACCCTACAGGTTTTCTTGACAGACACGACGGACGGACAGATAGACAGACAGACAACAAAGTTATCCTATAAGGGTTTCGTTTTTCCTTTTGAGGTACGGAACCCTAAAAAATAAGTATTTTAGCTAATGTTCTATTATAGTCCAATTTAGCGACCTTATGGTCAATTTACACGACCAGTTGGCTAAATTGAAACAAAGGTACGAACTCATATTTTGTTGATTTTTGTGATATTTATGGTAATTTTACCTATTATGTTGTTTAGTACTTAATGAAAACAGAGTCTATAAATTGATGTTTCATTTCATATAAGAATTATTTGCCTAAAACTAAAACTTGTACCTACCAAAAACGCGTTTTAAAATAGGTAGGTAAATGTAAATTAAAAATGTATAACACCCCCGACAAGTGAAGGTTACAGTAACTAGAAAAAAGCTGATAACTTTCAAACGGCTGAACCGATTTTCTTGAAGAACACCCTCGATTAAGCCACCTTTCAAACAAAAATAACTGAATTAAAATCGGTTCATTAGTTTAGGAGCTACGATGCCACTGACAGATACACGCGTCAAACTTATAACACACCTCTTTTCGGGTCGGGGGTTAAAAATGGTCCAAATTTCCAGACTTTTCCCTAGTACCAATAAACAAATACATTTTCTGTTCTTTCACTTAGTAGGTAGGTAGGTAGAGGTAGCTATCTAGGATTAAAAAATAGCTCAACAGAAGTGCAAAACATCATACATTTTTCATGACTCGTAAAACAAACTCGCTAGATTATAAAGCCACCATAAACTTTACAATTCTCTTCAAGCCCCTGGGAGGCGTTAAAAGAGGGGATGACTTTCATTCCCTTTTATACAAAATATCGTGCAAAAGAGTAAAGATTTAAAAGGTGGATTTTGTTATGCTTTAACTAGGTCGCTTAAGATAATGAAGGTAGGTATAGCTTTGACTACTAGGTATAAATAAATAAATAATAATAATTACCTACTTATTAATTATAATGTATCCTTAAGGTGGCCCAAATATCTATAATCTATCTACTTAGCTACCTTAGTATATCGGTTGAAGAATCAATAAATGAAACCTCGTACTGGAAAACACAGCATTGGAAGACCTCTCTCGGTTCTGTAATTTTATTTCTTGTAAACATTTTTTAAAATATGATCGTTATTCGTCATGTGTAGGTATATTGTACCTACCTACTAACCTAAATAAATAAGAGAATCATAGCTCAACCAAGCCGAAAAAATCGAAAAAAAATAATTACTTACTCGTCTATTTTTAAATTACTTACCCACCCAAGTAGCTAAGTCAAACGATGCCATCACGATGAATCCTCATCAACCTACACCTCACACTCAGCTCATTCAACAGGCGTCAAAAAATAACCAAAAACCCCACCACGGGGTGAAAACATGAAGCCGCACAAATCGCTGGACAAATTACCAACAAAAAGGATAAAAAGTAGCCTTTAAAAAACCTTTAAAAAAGGGATAAAAATGTGTTAACAAGCCGTCGGACAGTGAATTAATCACTGTAATAACCCGGGCCGGGGAACGGGGCACGGAAAAAATCTGTTCGCACTCCACGGATAGGTGCCCGGAAAAAATGGGAGCCACTTTAAACGGGGCGGTCGGTTCCGGTGGTCCCGTTTGTGGATGGGGCGAGAAATGTATCTCCGGCCGGAATAAATAGTAAAAGTTTGGCTTTTAAAAATTCCTCAATATCCATACCTATTGATGTTATAACGGCGAAAGCGTGCATGTCTGCTGGCTTATCACGAAATATCTGATTAACCGACTTTGACGGAAATTGGAAGATACTTATAAGCTGGCATCCTGAAAAATGTAACAGTTCAAAAAATATCTGTATACACATTCGATTGAATATTGAGAGATAGCTTGCATACCGGGGACGGTCATAGGCTACTTTTTATTCCGGAAAATCAAAGAGCTTCTACGGGTTTTTTTAGAATACCCAAACTATGCGGACGAAGCTTGGAGCATTGTCTTGTTAACAATAAATGTAGGTACCTATAATGTTAAGCGGTGATAAGATTAATTCGGCTTTCTATCTGGGGCGAAATTTTCGGAACTATGTTCATTGTAAATTAAAATATGATGAAGTCACGGGTATTAGACAAACTTTATGTTAATCTACATATTATAAATTAAAATATATCACTTGATTTAACGGTGAAGGAACATCGTGAGGAAACCTGTATGCATGCCTAAAAGTTCTCCTTAATATGTTCTTACTCTGCAATTGCCCAGAATGGTAGACTATGGCCTAAGCCCTTCTCATACAGCGAGGAGACTGAGGAGGAAAATATAAAATTAGTACTTACTGTGATTTAAAAGTGATTATTTATATTAACTGTGATTGAATAATATTATTGTGAACCGTATGTACTAAAGCCATCTACTGTGCAGTAGAAAGAGTAAAAGAAACGTTATATTAATTGTTATACAGGTGATTTTTAGACTTTTTTATTTTGTTGGCATACTGTTGATTTCAACTATTGTTTTATTGTATTTTTTAAATAATAATTCTTTAATCCTTTAAAATTATTCTTTTCACACTTTTTACTCTTAATGTTAACTACTTGTCACAAGATGGCGCTTTCATATTAGTTTAATTACTCATCAAAAGATGGCGCGCAAAAGTTATACTCATCACTAGATGGCGTTAAAAATTATGTCTATTCACCAATAGATGTCTCCATAATTTTAGTTCATCTATTCATTACTAGATGGCACTCTTTTATAATTCCTAGGTCTGCCTTGTTTTCCTATGAACAACCATGAACAGCTGATTCAGCCCCCGATTTTTAGCTAGAATTCTAGGATAGTTCGAGTTCGAATATAAAATCAAAGTCAAAGTCAAAATCATTTATTCAAAGTAAGTACAATTGTACTTCCTTTTGATGGTCGAAATAGTTTTTGTAGGTACGATAAAGTGGTGATAATTAATTATGTAACTTAAAACTAAAGCTACGAGGGTTCCGAACGTGCCCAAGTCTAGTCTAGTCTAGTATAGTTACGGGACCTCCCACTGCGAGGTCGATGCGATCCTCCCAGGAGGTTTTCAAACTTCACTAAAGGTACCTGGCCGATTAAGGGTAGACCAATAGGTAGGTTTAATAAAAATTGCCCCCTTTTTGGTCCTGCTACATACCTACGTAGTGCATCATCACTGGCCGCCAGGCAAGACACTTGTCCCACCGCCCACGAGGAAGCGACTAGCACTCGACTATTTTCTCGCTCAAGAAACATACAATCGATGTATCATGCCGTGTCAACCATCATGATCAACCAATCGCCGGCTCACTACAGAGCACGGGTCTCCTCTCAGAGTAAGAAGGGTTTTTGCCGTAGTCTACCACGCTGCCCAAGTGCGGATTTACAGACTTCACACACCTTTGGAGATTTCTCAGGCATACAGGTTTCCTCACGATGTATTCCGTCACCGTTAAAGCGCACTGATATTTAATTACTTGAAACGCCAAACTCTAAAAGTTAGAGGTGCGAGCCCGGGATCAAACCCCCGACCTCCGATTAGGAGGCGAACGTATTAACCACTAGGCTATGTCACTATGTCCGTATCAATAAAAGAGTTATGATAATTTTGATTAATACCTTAATTGGGATTTTATATTTTATACTCGTTAGGTTTGGTGGGATTCGGTCGTGGCTAGTTATCATCCTACCGGTAACGCCGTGCCGCCAAGCGATTTAGCGTTCCGGTACGATGCCGTGTAGAAACCAAAGGGGTATGGCTTAATAAAAACTGCCATTCCCCTTCCAGGTTAGTCCGCTACCAACTTAGACTGCATCATCACTTACCACCAGGTGAGATTCCGGTCAAGGGCTAAGTTTTATCTGAATTTAAAAAAAAATTTAATGAGAACTATCCACGGTATCTTCATGGCATCTTCACAATAAACAAAGGTAACCCTTTAACTGCTCACGGAAAAAACTGAGGGTCAAATGGACCCGAGCTATTGTCATACAAATTAATAGCGTCTTATTACTGGGGTGCGGCCGTTACAATAATGTTTGTCTTTCATTGTTCGCTATTGAAAGGGATGCTGCGTCTTAAATCTTAATGATTCAGGTAAGAGAACCGGTCTTGGCTAATAATAGATTTCTATAAATAACATATCATCTATAGATTTGCAACTTAATCTATCGAGTAAAACATTTTCATTATAAATATTGAATCCACGCTTCGCTATTTACTTCTACGGCGTAGCATAGCGCACCAAAAGGTCGGCCGCTCAGGTCCTGAAATCTATTTATTTTTCTTGGAACTTTCGATATTCATACTAATATTATAAATGCGAAGGTGTGTCTGTCTGTCTGTCTGCTACCTTTTCACGGCCTAAGAGTTTAACCGATTATGACGAAATTTGGTACAGGCTTGGCTTTATATCCCGGGGACGGACATAGGCTACTTTTTATCCCGGAAAATCAAAGAGTTCCCGCGGGATTCCTAAAGACCCATCCGCTTAACCGATTTGTATGAAATTAGGTACCGAGGTAGCTTGCGTCCCTGAAATTGACATGGGCAACTTTTTATCCCGGAAAATCAAACAGTTACCACGGGATCTTTAAAAACCTAAATCCACGCGGACGTAGTCGCGGGCATCCTCTAGTCAATAATAATTACTGTAGTTTTCCTGTACCATTCATACTAATATTAGAAATGCGAAAATGTGTCTGTCTGTCAGCTAGCTTTTCACGGCCCAACAGTTTAATCGATTTTGATGAAAGGTACAGAGTTAGCTTACATCTCGGGGAAGGAAAATGAGCTATTTTTTATCAAGGAAAATCAAAGAGTTTCCACGAGATTCTTAAGGGCCAATTCATTTAACCGATTTACATGAAGTACAGAGGTATCTTGCATCCCGGAAACTGACATAGATAACTTTTTATCCCGGAAAATCAAAGAGTTCCTACGGCATTTTAAAAACCTAAATCCACGTAGACGAAGTCGCAGGCATCATCTAGTTTTTAACCCCCGACCCAAAAAAAAGGGGGTTATAAGTTTGACGTGTGTATCTGTGTATCTGTCTGTGGCATTGTAGCTCCTAAACTAATGAACCGATTTTAATTTAGTTTTTTTTTTGTTTGAAAGGTGACTTGATCGACAGTGTTCTTAGCTATAGTCCAAGAAAATCGGTTCAGCCGTTTGAAAGTTATCAGCTCTTTTCTAATTATTACTGTAACCTTCATTTGTCGGGGGTGTTATAAATTTTTGATTTACACTTGTCAATATATACACAAAATCACTGAATTTAAAACACTGCATTATACATTTCGCAGTCGGTTAATTAGATACAAAGTCCAACCCTGCAACGTCCACAAGGTGTCAAACATAGACATGTGGCCACCCCTCGTGGGAACCGGTTCCGTACCGGAATGCAAATGTGCCCTTTGTGCGGACAATTCTTCGATATTAATTGTTGTTTTTTAACGTTTATGCTGTCTTGTGGATGCGATGTTGCGATGTATCGATATTTTTCAAAATACATTTTTAACGATTTTTAGTGTAACTATACTAGTCAAAACGGTGGCCTAGCCACTTACCACCAGATGAGATTGCAGTCAAGGTCTAACTTGTATCTGAATAAAAAATAAATAAAATAACAAACAAACTTCAGATTTTTTATGTATTTTCTTCATAAAATATATTCCCATTAAGAATGAAAATTTCAGCAGTTCCAATAAGATGAAAACATTATTACTAGTTCATTAGGTAATTGATTGGAGTTGACTTTTATTTTTATTTTATTTAATATATGGTACCTAACATTCAAACACCAGTTACAGTGGTAAAATGTATAAGGCTCATCAGACATTATTTCAACATATTGTACTACATTTTATTGAATAAATCATTCATTCATTTATAATAAACTAGCCAATGCCCGCGACTTCGTCCGCGTGGATTTAGGCTTTTCGAAATCCCGTGGGAACTCTTTGATTTTCCGGAATAAAAAGTAGCCTATGTGCTAATCCAGGATATTATCTATCTCCATTCTAAATTTCAGCCAAATCCGTTCAGTAGTTTTTGCGTGAAGGAGTAACAAACATACACACACACACACCCACACACAAACTTTCGCCTTTATAATATTAAGTGTGATAGTTTAAACGCTACAGCATTATTTCGATATCGACAAAACTCCATCGACATCTCCATCACTGGCAACCGACCAAACCGGTTAGGTCAGTTTCGCAATCACAATAGCGAACCCAATGGTTACTTAAATAGGTCCAAAAATTATAATGCAATCCGGTATTATTAGACACATTCGACCCTTTACCAAAGGTGGTCTATTGTCCAGTTCTCGCCCTTCGTATCTTTTGTTTGGACCCCAGGAAGATAACCGGTAAGACAACTTTTGACCCCATACCGCATTGCAAGGGTTAAAATCAGTTGCGTTTTGACCATGTCCTGGCATCCTTGTGCTTCAAATTTTGTAGTAATTAATTTTTAAATTGTGACTTGAAATATAAAGGTAAGTCATTTGTAATTAATTAATTAGTAATTTAATCTACTTACTCTTTGTTTTTAATGTAATTAAGAGAGCTAGCGCGTGCCAGACCCACGTTATTTTATAAAAGCTGAAAGTTTCTCTGCGTAATGTTCCCAACACAGGGAGGAACGATCAGCTACTATGAAATAGGTATAGTCATTTTTATTAATTGCTGAAAATAATTCCTGAAAAACTTATAAATCCCCGAAATTGAGTAGGAAAATAAATCAAATACGAAACAAAACCCCTACAGCAATTGGACGCGACAAGGACACCCCTGAATTAAAATATAAAACTTTTTTCCACCCCCGCCACCCTTATCGATTGTATTTTTAGGGTGCTCCTTCATTGGCGCATTTTTGTTTGAAACTTAAGCTTTTTCTAAAGGTGGGCGTCGTCGGGTGGGGGAGGCGGTGTCAATAGGGCTGGCACCTCTTTCTTTTTTTTTTGTTGGAAAAGTAACGGTCACTCAACGTTTGGAAAGGCTTTTTCTCTAAGGAAAAAGTTGAATACATTTTTAAGTTATAATCAATATAGGTATATGTTGAATATATTTTTCAGCTATAATGCGGGCAGTTAGGCTTTTCTTTAATTTAAATCCCAGTGATTTAAATCCGGGCGTCATTTCCAAGAAAAATTACGCAGCTTGTTCGCTGTTTATTTTCTCTTTGTGGAAAAAAATGACGTTCATTATTTCTTTATCATCTAAAAACACGTCATCTCTATGGATTTTTGGCGTAATCCAAACCACTACTTGTAACCCATACCAAAACTCTACAATTTTTTTTGTGATTGCATTATTAATACCAATTATTGTATTTTGGTGTTATTGTTTAATTACTAAATGCAAAAATGAATTGCATATGTGTTGCACTTAGATAAATTATGCAGATTAAAATAATTTTTCATTGCATCATTAATATGGTCATGAAATGAAATGAAATGAAAATTTATTTATCATATTTAAGTAGATACATGAATTTCATGGAGTCCTGACCCCTAATCTAGTACAGCCCGTATTATAGGGGTCATCATATCGGGAGATTGCAAAAATCGCATACTCTTTTTGATCAAAACGAAATATAATCTGTGGTTGGCAACCCTATGGCGTGGCGTTCTTAAAAAGACTTTCCCGTTTAGAGAGAAATTCGCTTAAGCCGCTTTTATTACTTTTGTTTTTAGTTTCGCTATCGGGTTTGCGATACAAAGTCATAATAATCTAATATCTAGGACTTCTAAATGAATTTATAAACTGGGTGAAAACTGGTCAAAACCCTTAAGAGTTGCTTTTGAAAACGTTATTGCATAGCTATTATGTTATTTTATTAACAAAACGGAATTAAAAAAATTAACTACTAGGTACGTAAAGTAATTTAGACTAGACTAGATTTGTTAAAAAAATATAAAAACACATCAACGCACCGAATTGAGAACCTCTTACTTTTTGATTGTCAATTAAAAATTAATAGGTAGGTACATATAAAACTATAGACTATGACGTATTTAGATGGATAGATGGACAAGTGGAAATCAAATATTTTCTTTTTACTTAAAAATACGAAATTACGTTTGTTACTTTGTCCTTTAATCACACCTATACGGATTGACGTATTTGTTGTATGGATATATCTACCTAGGTACATAGTTTGAAGACCTGGAAAGTGACATATTATAGGGTACTTTTTATTCCGGAAAAACAAAGGGTTCCCATGTGATTTCTAAACCTAAATCTACAAGGACGAAGTAGCGGACATCAAATTTTATTTTGAAATACCAAAGTAGGTAGATACCTACCTAATTGTGCGATAAGGCACACTACAGAATACTACGTTGGTTTTCCTTATCATATTATTGAAAAAGATAAAAAAATATCTATTTACTTAGATATTATATACTTTCCTAACCCAGTGCGTCACTTCGACCCTTCGGAGGCCTATCAAAACTTTGTAATCATTAAGCAAATATAATTACGACTAAATCCGAAATGGAAAGGAGGTGCGTCAAAAAACTTGAAACGAACCAGGAAGGAATTGATTTTATTTGAGAGACGACACGATTTTTTAATTAAAGAGGGGCGAAAAGGAACTTTAATGCTTTTCGGAAAATGTCGGCTTCATTTTCTTGAATAAATGCTTTATTATGTAGCTCAGTCTTAAATTTTCCATAAAAAGATAAATTCATTTTGATAAGAAAATTTTCGTAAAGGACTTATGACGTATGGTAATTTATCCATAAGTAGCGAATCTCACTCTCGCACTTTTCAGGGTGCCTAGGGAACCTTATGACTAAGCCACTGCTGTCCGTCCGTCCGTCCATCTATCTGTCTGTTAGCGGGCTGTACCTATCTCATTGAACTGTAATAGGTAAGTAGGGAGTCGAAATTTTCACAGAATGTGTATTTCTATTGCCACTGTAATAACAACCTAACGGAACCTAGCGGGCTAACTTGGGAGCGGTGTGGCAATTTTCATTAAACCCATACTCCTTTGGTTTCTACACGGCATAGTAGCGGAACGCTAAATCGCTTGGCGGCACGTCTTGCCCGTAGGGTGGTAACTAGCCACGGCCGAAGCCCACCACCAGACAATTTTTTTCCATTAATTGTATCGTGGGGCCATAATATCTCGATTTGTTACTCGTTAATTACTTATGTAAATCGTGTAGGTACTGCAGGTCGTCGGTAGAATGACTCATACCCGTATTCACAATCATTACTATGAGGTCTCACAGTGCACTCGAACGCACAGTGTAGGTTCCACCAATCAGATTATTGTGTCGCGTCAATTTACAATGATCTGATTGGTGGAACACTACTCAGATCAGTCTCATTCTCTACACCGTGAGAGTTGAGACCTCTTCTTCTTCTTCTCTCTGGGCTGGTTTCCGCACTTAAACGTTTCCGTGAGTTGAGACCTCAGTCATAGTAATTATTGTGAATACGGCCGTCACTCTAGTTCACTCTGTTGTCGATGTAAATTTTTCAAAGTGACACATCACTCACGCGGCGCCAACTTTTGGAAGCAATTTTCTCTTTAACTGCTCCGATTTGTCTAAAAACATCCGGCAGCTCAAGGTTTATAGATTAGTTGCTTGTCCCGAGTTAGATAAGAGAATACATGTTATTTTGATAGGTATACCTAGCTTAAAAAACCGGCCAAGTGCGAGTCGGACTCGCGCACCGAGGGTTCTGTACTCAGGTATTTTTTTCGACATTTTGCGTAAAAATAAGTAAAAATCTGTTTTAAAATGTACCTACAGGTAAATCCCTTTCATATTATGATAGATACCCCACTTGGTATAAGTAGTTATCTTACTTTGTAATTTTAAACACATTTTTTTAAATGATGTAAGTAACTACAAATTCACGGTTTTCGGATTTATTCCTTTACTTGTGCTATAGGACCTACCTACCTGCCCATGATTCTAGGACAACGGGAAGTACCCTATAAGTTTTCTTGACAGATACGACGGACGGACGGACGAACGGACAGACAGACAGACAGACAACAAACTGATCCTATAAGGGTTCTGTTTTTCCTTTATTTTGAGGTACGAAACCCTCAAAATATTTCTTTGTGCCCAATAGATACATTTATGGATCATCATGGCTCAGTGGTGAGCGCTATGGTCTTATACCTAGGTGGCAAGTTCCGTGTTCGATTTCCGGCAGGGGCTGATTTACTGGCATTCATATCAACGTTCCTACAGCTTAACCCGCTAGCTTAAATGAGTCAGTAATCTAGAAATTTCATTTTGTAAGTAGATTTCCTTTAGCGTAGCCCACCAAGCGAAAGCAAAAAGAGGTGTCATCCAAGCATACTTAGTACCTAACCCGAGGTAAAGAAGATGGGGTGCACGAAACTAAACAATAAAAAAAACTAATTTCAAGTGACTTAAAAGAATAATGACAAAGATTAGGAGCATATTTTATACCTCCCCAGTTCCTTACAAATTTTGAATCCAGCAAAATCCGGACATTCATTTCGGAGAGATAAAATTTAAATTGCAAAATTCCCCCTTCGAAAAAAGAGGGATACCTTGTGGGCGTTAAAAAAGTACCTAAGACCCTCCGAGTCAAGCAAGGAGAGCCCTCTCCCTCTATTCAATATTTTTACTTTCTTCGTTTCTTGCTATCGGGAAATTTTTCGTCGTCGTCTGATTTACTTTCAAAATGGCGCTTGTTTATTTTCATGTAATTTTTTTTCTAAAATATTTTTTTTTTGTTTTTTTTTAAAAGATTAATAGTCATGCTAATCATGACTCATATCCCCTTTCCCCTCCAACTAAGCGCAAAGCTGTGTTAGGAGTAGGTACGACAATAGTGCAATGGGTGTGGTTTGAACCGCCGACCTTTCGGAATTCAGTTCGCTATTCCTATTTCGGTTACAAGGACGCAAGCTACTTCGGTACCAAATTTCATACAAATCGATTAAGTGGATGGGTCTTTAGGAATCGCGCGGGAACTCTTTGATTTCCGGGATAAAAAGTAGCCTATGTCCGTCCCTGGGATATAAGCTAACCCTGTACCAAATTTCGTCAGAATCGGTTACACTGTTGGGCCGTGAAAAGGTAGCAGACAGATAGACAGACAGACACACTTTACCATTTATAATATTAGTATGGATAGTTAAAATCACTTGGTACAACTTGTGGTCGTATTGGTACTTAAGCGTAGACCGTAGTACCAACGTAAGCACTCTGTGATTTCGTGCTACGAAGAAAAAACTTTCCTAGCCTATGATATGGTGTCATATCTCTAGGTATCATTAAATAAATTGAAACATAAGTTACCTCAATTATTATTACTTATATTGCAGAAAAAAATAGATTTGCAAAAATAAATGCCTAAAGTAAAACGCTATTCAAATTCCAAAGACAAAAGAATAGCTGTCTAAATGAGCTAATGTTTCAGATTCATTACTTTCATTTGAAAGCGAGGGGTCACAATCAAGGAATAATTTTCTTTTGCCTGTCTTCGGACGCACCCCTTCGGAATATAGATAAGATAAACATTGTTCATTGCAAGCCTGGAAAACAGATTAAAAAAATAACATCTGAAATATATAATTACAATAAAAAAAATTGCTATTGTTATAAAAATAATTTGCAAAAACATTTCCTCGCTTTTCAAACTACTAAAGAATGCCTGCGATTTCATCCACGTGGCTTAGTTCTTAAAAATCCCAAGGGAATTAACTCTTCGACATTTCGGGATAGGAGTAGATAGATACATAGATATCCGTAGCACTTCGCCAGTGTGGAGGACAAATGCCAATGCTCTCTCAATAGCCCTCTATCATGATGCGAAGGGAAGAGAAAGAAAAAGAAGAAAAGAAGAAGATAGAGATTTAGGAGGCCAGCATGAAGTAATTCCACGCAGTTCCGTGCTCACCTTGGCAGACATGGGGAAGTTATTTTAGTCTGTGCGAGTCGGACACACCCTGCCAGCAGGCAGAAGTCCTTATAGTGCGTTTCATCGGATAGTACCTATGGCGTTATGTTGGCTCCCCTGTCTGTTGGGTGGTCATTGGCACTTTATTGGCATGAGAAGACGCAGATTTTGTTTATTTTCATTTGATTTTCATTTCATTCATTCAGGAAAATCAAATGAAAATAAACAAAATCTGCGTCTTCTTATGCAAATAAAGTAAGTAGGGGAGCCAACATAACGCCATGGGTACTATTCGATGAAACGCACTATAGGGATTTTCTCATCCCCTGAAGAAAAAAAAAAGTGTAGAGGAAGTATGGGCAAGCCCGTCTCATTCTCAACTTCAAGGTCGCGTCACCGACATGCTAATGTAGGTGTAGTAGTCGGATAGATGTAAATACTAAACAAATGTATGTAATGTAATGGCTTTAATTTACAAATATGAAACTTTAATTCTACTATACTACTATAATTACTACTACTAGTACTACTATGACAATTAATTTGAAAACACTAAAAAATCTGTTATTTCATAGTTTTAAGTTTTCACTTCTGTTGGCAGTTTATTAGACAGCCAATTTTTTTTTAAAATTCAAAAATCGAATTACATAGCACAGAAAGGTTGTAATTTGGCGCGCTGCTTGCAACGAAAGGTGGGATGAGTATAAATCTAGTTGGTAAGTCTACAGTGGATTAGCGAGACCGTGTTAGCAGTAATCGCTCTGATAGGCGAGAAGGGTTAGATTCTTATTGGATTGCTTGAATTCGTATTTGGAACACGGATCTGTTTTTTTTTTTTAAATAATTGCGCCACTGTGCAAAGGTTTATATTGAGTCAGCCATGAAGGTTTGTGATGGATTTCTGATGATAACGGAACAAGTAAGAGTCTATCATAAAAGTGGGTTCAAAATTATATACCTACTTAATATGTAAAGCAAAAATGTTCTAAGTAGTCGCGAATCAGTAGTATCAAGTAGTTTTGGTTTTCAATAACTTCCATTCGTCGGAAAATTATTATTTGGGAATTTATTATGGCCATGAAGAGTTTCATTTTGTGTTATATTTTGTTCAAGTTTTGTTGCAATAAAGTTATTTTATTGTTTTTCTTTTAAATGTGTATCATGAAGAAAGACGAACCTACACACAAGGTAAAAGATACGAAATATTTAGGTACTTATCGCTTTTTGTGTATTAATAATAATTATTTGTGTAAAAAAATTGCCATATTAACATGTTTTTGTTTTTTATTTTTTAAAACCAAAGCCCATTTATTCCGAAACGTCATGACAGAGTGAAAATTAAAAAGTTAAGCTCAACCAAAATGGCGGTGGGAATAGTTGCGAGTTCGAGAGGGAAAGTGTTGGAAACTTTTTAATTTGCGAACGGTCCGTGTTCGAAAGTCGAATTTTTCATCGCGAAGTTTTAAACGTTCGAAGTGCGAAATAGTTTAATAGATGTTTAAAGTTCGGATATTCGTCTTTTAGATTAGCCACTTAAATGAAATGCTTATATGAAACGGATGTACCTGTCAACAGTATCTTAGGTAAGTATTTTCTCTTTATTTGGAACACATACAGCATATTTACTATATGTATATAGGTACTAATATTATAGGTAACTAGCTGATACCCGCGACTTCGTTCGCGTGGATGTAGGTTTTTATAAAAATCTCGTGGAAACTTTTTGATTTTCCTGGATTAAAAGTAGCATATGTGCTAATCCACGGTATAATTTATCTCCATTCCTAATTTCAGCCCAATCCGTTAAGCCGTTTTTGCGTGATTGAGTAACAAACATCCAAACATCCACACTTTCGAGGGTTGTGAAAGTTTGGATGTTTACCTACTCCTTCAAGTCACAATGACTGAACCGATATGGCTGAAATTTGGAATGGAAATAAACTTACCTATACGACTTATCACGCTACTATGATTTTACGAAAGTAAAAAAAATTGTCCCTTTGACTGTCATAAGCATTGGTAACATCCCTATTGTTAATAGCATCAAAATTGCCACTTCAAGAAAAACGATAACTTGTGATGGTTTCCAAGAAGCTTTTGTGAAAACGTTGCAATCACTAATTGCTTTGCTAGGTCTCGGAAGTGACGTAATAGCGCACTTCCGGTGCGACGGGAACGCGCCGGATGTAGCGTATTTGTTGCCACCATAATCATGTTACCTATTTACGGACAGCGATCACTCTTTGACCTCATGCTTTTCCAATATTTATATAGCTAGTTAAACCTATAGTTTTAACAAACCGAGAAGGTATACCGACCTACTAAAGTACCTGGTGACTACTTACGTACCTACTAAATTAAAAAGGCTTTATTATATCACGCACACCTACGCAAATCACGCGCACGCAACACACACACATGCACACACACACACACACACACACACACATATACACTAGTTAGTGTACGTGCACTGTGTGCATATAAAAAAACCAATTTTTATTTTTACCGCATTTTAGGTAAGCATTCTTGGTAATATTGGTGTTGCGAATGTTTTTTTTTCAGTGCCAGTACCAATAATAAGAGAAACAAAAATACAAAAATAAAAAATAAAATATAGGTAATTAGGAGTAGGCATCCACCCCCATATCTACCCTCTTGGGGTGGCGGCAAACTTTCGCGAGAGGGAGAAAAATAAATCTAAATTGACTCAATCCTTGGTATCCCCTAGTTTTTTGACGCCATTTTCTTGAAAGATAGCTTTAATTTTTTTTCTGACTTTCATGAAACTGAAATTTGAATTTCGCGGGCAGGCCCGTCTCATGCCCCTTAACTAAGCTATTACACCGATCGCGAGCAATTTACTCTTATCCATTGAGGAGTTCTGTTTTCTATCTCCGAAGATATTCATCAGTTCCTCACCGAACTAAAATACATAAAAAACATACATAAATACATAAAAAACTAAAATACTATATTAAAAACATACAGTCGAATAGGCAACCTCCTCCATTTTTGAAGTCGGTTAAGAATACGGATTTTTCCAATCAAAAATTTTTATTTGCTGCAATGCGACTCGTTTTTGTTTACAACTTGATGTCCAGTGTAATAGTAATTTGGAAGCTTTATGGAAACAATTTTTGCTCGAAACTCTTCTATATCTAATTTAGTAAGTATATAGATACTAAATTATTGCAATTTAGTATCTAGAATCTAGATACAACGCGCAAGCCTCTCTCGGAAAAATAAAAGCTTTTTCTATAGTCTGTATTCAGTTGGCGAATACAAAAATAATGAAAATGTCTCTGGCACACTTCCCGTTAATTGGGCCCCGATAAAAAGTACAAAGGGGTGCCATTTCTCCCTCTTGCAAAAAGTTTCACCCTTAGGTAAGTTACATCTGTTTCCATGCCACTGTCGGTATATAATAATTGTGTCCTTTTTATCAATAATAATTGTGAATTTCATAATTTGTTAGTCATTTTAAAATCTAGAATTTTCTTACGATGTTTCATCAACTGAAACTGAATCGAGTATCGGGCTCCTTTCAGAATGAAAAGAGTGAACTCTGGCAATCTTTTTTTTTAAAGAGGCATACTAATCATGACTAATACTCCCCTTTCCCCTCCAATTAAGCGTAAGGCTTGTGCCAGGAGTGGGTACGAGAATAGTGCAACGGGTGGGGTTTGAACCGCCGACCTTTCGGAATTCAGCCCACTCCTCAACCGTTGAGCTATCGAGGCTCTATCTGCATTTGTACAGCGTATAACATATGTCATGGTTATAGTGGAAATGCGGGTTAATAGAACTGAAACCACTAAACCTACATTTTTCCATCATGATGAGAGATCTCTTTCACTCAAGTGACAACCTGTAGGTATACGTAGTAGTTAATTGGTAATATTCTGTATGGTGTGATTTAGATGACATTTTGGGTTCGATTACCTGTTGAAAAATTACTCTGTTATATGCCATCTCGTGATTTCTTATATTTGATGGCCTTGACTATGATCTCACTATTTGCCATACCTATCCCTGCTATACCTCTACACGATTTCAACGCGGCATCGTACTAAAACGCTTAATCGCTCGGTGGCTTTGCCAGCAGGCTGGTAATCCTACGTTGGCGGAACGATAAGCCAAGCGATTTAGCGTACTGGTACGATAACGCGTAGGAACCTGTTAGGTTAAGTTTACTTATCTAATCTTCGTTACCCATTTCAAGTTAGTCCAGGTGCAATTGCAGTCAAGTTTTGTCATCTAATAAAAAAAGACTATACTTTTATACCGCCATTAAAATTCTTTACAATAGGATGGACACTAGCCAACCTTTGCCTAAAAAAAAGGGCATTGTTTGTTGCCAGTCTTTTGGCGCTTTGCCAGTGACTCTGTCTGTCTGTCTCCATCCGTTTCCGCTACAAAACCCAGAAAATATGTTTCAATTCGCCTTTAATGTTTTCTTTGCATTTGGCGTTCTTACAAAACTCCGCAAAATACATTTACAAGCGATATTAATGGCCGACGTCGTGGTTTGAATTTACTTTCGCCATTAAAACAAATGTGGGCACCTCCACATTTATATGTACTTTATGCAAATAAAATATTGCTATGTGTATGCTCTCAGTTTTAAAAGGTACACGGCCTGAAATCTTTGAGCTTGTGTTACGGAAATCTAGAAAACTTTAGTACCAAATATATTTATTTGTAGAATAGAACGTGTCTACAAAATTTTATGGTATTTGATTGATTACTAATTCTAATAAAGTTTTGTAATAGTAGCACAGGTTGTCAATATATATACCTACATGAAAAAAATTCTGTAAATTCATTTCATGACCTGGAGAGCGGCACAGGCTACTATTTTCCTAAAAATTCCAAGGGAGATCCCACGGAATTATAAAAACCTAAATCCACACGTAGAAGTTTCGGGCTACAGCTATTATATAATAAACCGACGTAATTTTATAAGCCTCGATAGCTCAACGGACTGAAATCCGAAAGGTCGCCGGTTCGAACCTCACCCGTTGCACTATTGTTGTACCTACTCCTTACTCGTACCTACCTTAAGCTTGTAGTACAAGCTTTATGATTAATTGGAGGAGAAAGGGGAATATTAGTCTGCATGGCTAATATTCTTTAAAAATAATTTATTTTAGTTACTAAGCTTTTGCTTTATAAAACGTGTAAATAGCTTAGATCCTTGACAGATATTATAATGTCCTCAATTTTTACGTATTTCGAGTATTTGCGAAATTAAGCTCATTAATTGTTTTAATCTATCCAATTCGTTGTAGCAATTTTTCAGTTTTCTCTGCAAACTCCTCAGCTTTTCTCATTCCGCGCTTAAATTAAAAACAATTATGAGCCGGGCGGCGAGAGGGAGGTCGAAATGAAAAATTAAGACAATTTGAGCTACGCCCGCCCCCGGATATAGACAGCTACCTTCACTACGTAGTACCTACCTACTAGCCGGATAGAGCACTGGACACGGATTATAAACTTTTCCTTCTTTTTATAATTAGGGTTCCGTACCTCAAAAGGAAAAACGGAACCCTTATAGGATCACTTTGTTGTCTGTCTGTCTGTCTGTCTGTCTGTCTGTCCGTCGTGTCTGTCGAGAAACCTATAGGGTATAGATAATTCAATCCACGAAGACGCGCCCCACTCTTTTCCGCAATCGCTTACAGTGCAAGTGTGCAGTGTAAACTGCAAGAATGTGAGTTCTATTCCTACGCAGCGAGTAGCAATGTGGGCACACGCACACATAGTTAAATAGCAAAAAAATTCATAATTAACTGGAAGTATGCTCTACTTTATATTTTCACCTACTTTTAAAAAAAAATATAAGACGTGATGGTTCTGCATTTATTGAACTAATTGCGTTATTGGCATAGACATATAATACTCGATATTGGTTAGTAATAATATTTTAATAACAACAAATATTGTATACTAGATGATGCCCGCGACTTCGTCCGCGTGGATTTAAGTTTTTTGAAATCCCGTGGGAACTCTTTGATTTTCCGGGATAAAAAGTAGTGTGCTAATCCTGGATATTATCTATCTCCATTCCAAATTTTAGCTAAATCCGTTCAGTAGTTTTTGCGTGAAGGAGTAACAAACATACACACACACACACACACACATACAAACTCTCATCTTCATAATATTAGTGTGATAGTGTGATGTGAAGTGTGATATTGATAATATGTATAAGTATAGGCGTCACTCAGAAAAATCAATACCTGTTTTTTCTGAGTGGCGCCTATAAGTATTTAATATTATAATGATTTAAATATTTTTAACGAATTATTGGAATATCCTCTCAAAACCTAGCGACCTACCGTTTTTCTGGACATTATAAAAATATTAACTAAATTAAAAAGTAGACAAAATAATAATATATACAAAAAATTAAAGTAGAGCAACTTTCCGATGGATCACGATACGCAGCAAAGCAACCCAAATTAACCGTGTACACTGAGCCGTGGTCGACTCAAGACTAATGCTCGGACTGAACTCCCCGCACCCCGCGGTTTCCCCTCGCGATAAATAGTGGGGCGCGTCTTCGTGGATTGAAATATCTATACTTCCCGTTACCCTAGAATCATGAAATTTGGTAGGTAGGTAGGTCTTATAGCACAAGTACAGGAATAAATCTGAAAACCGCGAATTTGTGGTTACATCATTAAAAAAAAATTTAAATGTGTTTCAATTTTCAAAATAAGATAACTATACCAAGTGGTGTTTCATATGAAAGGGCTTTGCCTGTACATCCTAAAACAGATTTTTATTTATTTTTATGTATAATAGTTTTTGATTTATTGTGCAAAATATTGGAAAAAATACCCGAGTACGAAACCCTCAATGCGCGAGTTTTTTTTTGAATGGTCTAAGATCCCGCTATACGACGACCTTCACCGAGCTGGTTAATAGATGAAACATATTTTATATTCAATTTAACATGACAATAAATATATTGCATATGGGTTGGCAAAAAAATTTGAGTCCAGGATATGACTAATTAATAATTAAAAAAAGTTTTTTTTACCCACTCGTAGTGGATTATGGCATTCTGAGAGGAGATCCAAACCGGTGGTAGAGTCCCAACACTGTTTTCAAAAAAATTTAAGCCTAGAATATCTCGAAGTAAAAATATTTGACTATCATTTAAATACTTGGTATTTAAATGATAGTTAAATAATGAACAACGTTCCTAATTAGAGATTTAAAAAAAAGAAAATAACTTTATCTTAAGAAACAAGATGAACAGACCTGCCTTCAATAGAAATGAGGCCCCTACAAAAAAAGCCAGAAAGAAACGGCAATGTCTTTTTAATAAGTTAGAAAAGAATGCAAGATCACCCCGCGAAAAATTAAGATTCAAATAGTAAGAAAATTAAAATTCGACGAACGGTCAACTCGGCGTCCTGCTCTTGCTTTTCATTCCTGTATATAGCCGTCTCAGTCTTCTTGGGGTGAAAAAAAGGGTGATCCTTCGATGGGTGGGGTTACAGATGTTATTGGAATGGTAATGATAGCGTTTGACGGTTTTTGTTACGGCTCGTGAATGTAATTTGCATTTTTTAAGAAAGTTTTTGCCTTTATTTGTTGATTGTAGAAACCTCTGAAAGACGTCTACACTCTACATAAATAGATTATTGGTGTACCTTACATACTTGGATCATGGTCAACCCATCACCGGCCCATTACTTAAAACGGGTCTCTCATCAGAATGAGTAGAGTTTAGACTTTAGGTCATAGTCAGAGTGAGGGAACTCTCGGTTTGATCGTGAACCGTCGATATCTATACTAATATTATAAAGAGGAAACCTTTGTATTTTTGTATGTTTGTCTATACTAATATTATAAAGAGGAAACCTTTGTATTTTTGTATGTTTGTATTGAATAGGCTCAAAAACTACTGGACCGATTTCAAAATTTCTTTTACCATTACTTAGAGGGATTCTTCTGAATCCGTATAGGCTATATTTTATCCCGGAAAATAGATAGGATTTTTCGTGGTAGTGTCCACCCGTGCGAAGCCGGGGCAAGTCGCTAGTGTCAAATATTAGGCTATGGTGACGTAAAATCATAGACAAATAGGGCTACTTTAGGGCTACCTGCGTCAAATAAACTAACATTTGACGCCTGCCCGTGACATCGAAGCCTCAACGTTTTGTTAGAAGTTCCCTATCATGAACGGTGCCATAGTCTAGAATGCAGGTCACACACTTTTGAGAACATTGTGAAGAATTCTGGCATGCAGTTACTTCACCGTTTTCCTTCACCGTTACAGCTAAGTGCTATTTAATTGTTCGAAAGCGTGTTCGGGATCGAAGCCCAGACCTCCTGAAGGTCGACGTCGTAGTCACTATGCTATTACCACCTATTACCACTCGAACATACTTAGATACTCAATTAATAAGTATGAGTCTCTTCTCAGAATGAAAACGGTTAGGCCATAGTACACCACGCTGGCCAAATATAAGCCTCAATAGGTCAACGGTTATAGGAGCGGACTGAAAACCGAAAGGTCGGAGGTTCAAACCCCACTCGTTGCACTATTGTCGTACCCACTCCTAGCACAAGCTTAGCGCTTAGTTGGAGAGGAATGTTAGTCTGTTAAAATGAGTTATATTCTTTAAAAAAAAAAGTAGGTATGATCTAAAAACAAACCTGTGGAGTGGTGAGTGGTGGTATTTAAAATTAAAAGCACATATCCTTACTTAAGGCTCCCTTTAATCGTTGATTTAAATGAAAATGTAAGTTTCACTACCAAGCAGGTTCACTGTAAACAACATGAAACAACAGCAGTTTTTTTCGTTTAATTAAACACAACGTCACTCCGATCAGAGGGTCTCAAGACGGTAAAAATGCCACCCCCCCAAAAACCCCTACCCTACGGTAGGGGGTGCGTTTCTTTGTTCTGTTATCTATACAATTGAAAGTCTCGCAAAAAGATAGCTGGACGTTCGCCTAGGGTTGTGAACGTCGCCTCTTTCATTTCAGATGCTGGTGCCAGCCACTTTTTTTTCGGGTTTTCAAAAATCCCATGGGAACTCCTTTTGGGTTTTATTTTCCTGGATTAAAGTATGATAATATGTCTGTCTCCAGAATACAAGAATAAAAGACAGCCAGACGCACTTTGGCATTTACAGATAAATATTATTATGGATTGTTTTCCCCAACTTAATGAGACGTAGTTTTGTTAAAGAAACGATGTCCTATTTGTGTATTCTATTTCACACAATATACAATAAAAACAAATTTTTGTGTTTTCGTTTGTATTGTGCATGTTTATCTTGTTCAGTTGAAACTTTGTACTGTTGTGGCCGATACTTGCGGGAAGATTTCTGGCAAAGTACCATCAACATACCAGACTTGGGTTCGCTTTCTAATCTTCATGGCCTACATAAGAGCCTATTTGGTTTAAAGTGCATAAACTAAATCTAACTGAACTAAATGGACAGATCAAAACTTAGAGTATCTTCTATATTTAGTTTAGAGTTTTATGCACAACATATTATTTAATTAATTTCTATATAAAAAATTGTGTTTTTCTGTTTGTTTCTTCGTAATTTTGCACAGTTGTGGTTGGCACTTCCTTAAAAGTTCCTGATAAAACAAAAGTCAGCAATGCAACACTTCCCGGGCTATACGCTACGTCTACGCTTTATCGTAGCGTGGGCGTAGACGTATACTCAGACGTAGCAAATCTGATGCCCTACTTGCAAGGGAAAACAAAATTTAAAAATAATATTTTGAAAACCCAAAACATGCCTGATGAAGTATATAAAGCTTGATTTTCCGATTTATTCCACTAAAATATTTTTAATTTCAATTTCAGGCCACTTGAAAGCAACAGCATCGAATGCCCTACAAAAACGCTCCGCGAGAAAGGGGGGGCCGAGGCATAAATGACGCACAAAATAAAATAAATAACCGACAATTACAACCAGAGCTCCCCATCCTCCCCGTTTACACAGAAAAAGGACCATTGTGGGGTAAGTTGATGAATAATCGTGGATCTTTCGCAACTGGTCTGGCGAAAACTGTCTTTGGCAGAAGAAAAGATGGAAAATCTATGGGCGCCTTGTAATTTTAATTTGGTATATAATGATGATATTCTTTGTCGTAAAAATAATTCATTAACAAATTTTTTTTAATTCGATGATAAAAAAAGTTTCACTAACCGAATTAAGTACATATTTTTGATTTTCTTGAGAGCTAGAGTGCTTATAAAAGGGTGACTATTCCAAACTAAGTATTGAATTAAAAAATGTCTAATATTTTGTTTCATTCAGAATATTTAGGCATCTTTTAGGTAAACGCATCCTATCTTAGGTCACATCATCACTTTCCATCAGGTATGATTGTGGTCAAGCGCTTGCCTTTAATGAATAAAAAAAAGTTAGCCCTTGACTGCAATCTCACCTGGCGGTATGTGATGATACAGCAAGATGAAAGCGGGCTAACCTGGAACGGGTGTGGCAATTTTTATTAAACCCATACCCATTTATTTATTTATTTATTAAGGAACGCTAACAATATACATATTTAACATTTTATATATACTAACTAACAAACTATTACATGACCGATATGTATATCAATAACTAGCGTCCACAACATTTATATAATATAACAGGTAAACTTTATAATATTACAACAGACTTAACAGATATAATAGATACATACAAGTACTTAAATAATAGGTATATGGAACATAATTACATTATAAAAAATAAAAATAAAATGACTATGGCTATGTTAAACAAAGGTTGTACGAAAAAAATACAGACAGTTAGCTTTTGGATAAAATATGATCGGTGAGTTTTTTTATGAAGGCAATAGCCGAGTCATGGAATATAAATTTGGTTTCTATATGCCATCGTACCTACCGGAACACTAAGTCGCTTTGCGGCACGGCTTTGATGGTAAGCTGGTAACTAGCCACGGCCGAAGCCTCCCACCTGACCAGGCCAGAGATATGGATATTATGAAATTCCAAACCCCTTCCGGGAATCGAACCCGGGACCTCCCACTAATAACACCACAGCGTCACGAAGGTCGTCGAACTATTTAAAAGTGTGTACCCAAGGATGGCCAGGAGTCGGCACGTCGCAGGCAATTTCCTATCTGACTGACAATTTCCTTGGCTCGCCCGATTTTAATATAAAACGAGAAAAAACACCCGTCGCGCCCGGCCGTGGACTAGTGTGGATGTGACTTTAATAGAAACTGAATTATATTTTCAATTTTCATTTTTAGTATTTACATGACTTGGAAAATTCCATAAAAATTTCTATCTTTGAAGTCTACAAAGAATAGATTAAAATTAATTAGGTAAACTAGTAGGTAATTCTGAAAAAAAACATATGAAAAATTGATGCGTGTAGTGTAGGTAACTCCATTCCATTCCATTATTGAAATCCCATTTTTACCCGACTGCGGCAAAGCCAAAAGGAAGGGTTATGATTTTAGCAGTCTGTGTATGTATGTATTGTGTATGTTTGTATCCAGATTCTGTGTGTTCCACCGTAGCGCCTAAATTACTGGGCCGATTTTGATGAATGAGGTGTCAATCGATTCGTCGTAAAGGCCCGGGTGACATAGGCTACATTTTATACGAATAATTGACCTAACGGATATTACATGAAAAAAGTGGGGAGTCACCAAAAGCTATTGTATCGCGTGGGGACTGGGGTGTCAAATGAAAGAGGAAGAAATTCTGAGTTCATAAATATAGTACTACTTACAACATTAAAATATACCAAGCAACAGAAAAACAATTTTACTATGATATTTCAGCGTTTTATTCAATTAGACTTTAACGTAAGTACTTTTCAATTGTCAAGAGCATCTACCACTGGTTCGGAATGCCTTTCCTACCGAGAAGAACCAGCAAGAAACTCGGCGATTGCTCTTTTCAAAGAGTTGATATACAAGACTTCGATTTAGACAAGATTTAGACTACCTAAAAGATTTAGACTTCAGTCATATCAATAATTTTCTATCGCGCCTTCAAGAATGGCTCTGGCGAGAGAAAGAAAAGTGGCGATCCCCTCCCCCCTCGGCCCACCCCCCTGGCCCCGGGCGCTTTATAAGACGCTGTTTTATTTCGCTCATTGTATTTTTATCGATGTTTCCACTCAAAGGAACGAGGGGCTGATGGATATTTTAAAATGGCATGCTTTACTTTTGCTTACAAACAATATCTTACCGTTTTGGCATAGTTCATGACAGTTAGAGAAAATCTAACGTCCAATAGGAAATTTCATTGAATACAACGTCTTCACTGCCGCGTTACGCAACGTTACACAGCCAGTCTCTTGGGACCTGCAATGCGTAACTGCACGCATTACGTTTACGTGAACGTTCACGCTACGCAAGCGGTATGCCATGTCACATATAGTTCCATACAATTACAACGCAATGGTACGCGCTACGTCTACGCTTACGCAACGCTGTGTGTTTCAAGCTTAATAGCTCGTTCACACCAATTGTGTATGCAGCACGTACACGTGACACGTTCGTAGTGACGCGCGTAAACCCCTAACACACCGGGTTACCCATACGTCCACGCTTTACGCAAGCGGTGTGCCATGTTTATGCAGTTCCATACAATTACAACGTAATGGTACGCGCTATGTCTACGCTTACGCAGCCTGTGTGTTTCAATCATGAACGTCGAGGCTTCGACGTCACTGGCAGGCGTCAAACGTTAGTACATTGTAGCCATATTTTCCTATAATTTTACGTGAACATATTTGACATACCTATCGTCAATTGACAATCAAACCGAGAGTTCCTTCACTCTAAGTCACTCTGGTTTTGGCAGTAGGCCTAGGTACCTACTACCTACTGGCAGCCTATACACCGAACTTTAACCCTTCAATGCAATCCCACCAGCGGGCCTTATGTCGTAATTTTTTTTACTAGCTTAAGTCCGCGACTTTGTCCGCGTGGATTACAGATATTTCAAATCCCTATTTTACCCCCTTAAAGGATGTATTTTCAAAAATAGGTACTTTCTTAACGTCATAGACGTCTCTGCGCAAAATACGGCACATAATTTTTAGGGGTCCATATCCGAAGGGTGCCAACGTGACCCTATAACTTAGACTCGCTGTCCGTCCGTCTGGCTGTCTGTCAGTGAACTGTTTCTCTTGAACCATAATAGATAGATAGTTGAAATTCCTAGCGCAGTTTCCCCACGATGTTTTCCTTGACTGTTCAGCAAGTGATATTTAATCGCTTAAAACGCCCGGCTCTGAAAATTTTGAGTTAGAAGTGTTTAAAATAGAACGAGAAATCAATCTGAAAAACTCTAGTTAGAAAAATTTCAACAAGACGCTTCCGCGCCAATCCAAGTGTCACCGACCGTTAAAAGAAAGTTCCCCCTAATCGGTTACGCGCCATAAAGCTGGATTCGAAGTCGCAGCCAGTTGCGGTTGGCTCGCCTCTTCACTTACAGGGATTTATTGATGAGAACCATTTCCTCGCCATTCTCAAAGAAAACTGGTTATTTTTAAAGTTCAAGAGGAAAGAGGAGATAAAAATCAAGCCTAGTCAACACAATCAAAGTAATGATGCATTGCCATCTAAATCTTCCTAATTTAAGTATGCTTAAAGTTTCAAGAAATCGAAGTTCGGCGCACGAACAGACAATCAGACCGACAAGAAAGCGAGTTAATAAAAAAATTAAAAATCGGCAAAGTGCGAGTCGGACTCGCACACGAAAAGTTCCGTACTGTCGTACAAGATACACTTAACACTATTAAGTAATAACACTATTAAATTAGCAAGTTAATGACGGACTGCGCCATCTAGCTAAGTATATGACATTTAAGTAGTGAATTAATTTGTTCGTGAACACATTACAAGTAAATTAAGCACTTGTAAAAGTTTATTTGAATAAAAATCTATTCTATTCTATTCATATTTTTCGGATTTTTTCCTTGTGCTATAAGACTTAAGTACGCACCCGCCTCTCATGATTCTAGGTCAACGAGAAGGGCCCTATAAGTTTTTTTGAAAGACACGCCAGACAGACGGAGAAAGGGACTAACAGACAGACAGACTTACAGTGATAAGTTTATCTCAAATTTCATCATCATCGTCATCGTTATCAATCTTTGGACGTCTTTAAAATTTGATAAATTATTGTAAAGTCAAATGTATTGGCCACAGTTTATTGTTTAATATGATAAGATGTCCAAAGAGCTGTGATAACCTGACGTCCGCCTCCTAATTGAAGGTCAGGGTTCGATTCTGTGTACGCATCCCGTAACTTTTTTGGAGCTATATACGTGCGTTTTAATGATTAAATAGTAACTAACGGTTTTAACGGTAAAGGAAAACATCATGAGGAAACCAGCATGCCTGAGAGTTCTCCATATTGTTCTCAAAGGTGTGTGAAGTCTGCCAATCCACATTTGGCCAGCTTGCTAGACTATGGCAAAACCCCTTCTTATTGTGAGAGGAGAACCGTGCTCTGTAGTGAGCCGGCCATGATGATCATCTAAAACCCTACCTACCTAAATTCCACGTTTCACCAATCAATTAACATAATTACCTAAGTAGTCCCCAAACAAAATGCAAAATGTTTGAGTAATTGTCAAACAAACCCACCCGCTTTACACATTAGCATTCTAAACACTGAACCGACTTCAAATATAGGCAGTTCGGTTCAAGATTAACAAAACACAGACCGATTTCTGAAATGAAGGACGATTGATTCGTATTCTCAAAGATAAGTAATTACGCCGTGGAGGCCAGATCTATAAATCTGGGGGAGGCCTCCCTTGAAAAAAGGGGGCTCTTCTTATATTTAAATATCGTACCCCTTCCGGGTAGGTGCCACGGTTTTTCCAGTAAAAGGGGTAAGTGACAGAAGCAGGGCACAGCGCGGCTGTAGAGTCGCTTTTGCCTAAAATCCTGTTAACTTTTCCTGAATTTAATGTATTTTTATTAGGTATTTTTCCTTAACCCTTCCATAGGCGGTATAAATAGCATCTATTAATTATTATTTAAATATTAGTTAGATAATATTAGGATATTTAAGAAGAAAACTTAACTTTTTTCGAGAGTATTACTCTGTCTAGCACGATGGACCGACGATATAAAGCGGCTGGCGGGAAGTGGCTGGATGAGGACCGAGTGTGGTGGCGCTCTATAAGGAAGGCCTATGTCCAACAGTGGACGTCCACAGGCTGATGATGATAGATGATAGAGGATTAACCAAGGAGTAATATACTCTACTTTTTAACCAGCTTTGAAAAATGGAGTTGTGTTTTTCTACCTATGTACTTACATTGAAATCTCCGAGATTTCTGAACCGATTTGCGTATTTTTTTTAAATCGTTTAGGGAACTTTGCGACATTGTTCAATAAAAAATTTGGATTCCAACTCCTCCCTCCCTGATGCTGCAGGGATCCTGACCAATCCACGCGGGCAAAGCTGCGGGCATCATCTAGTATATTAATAAATTTTATAATTCGGCTAGTATAAATAAATATAATAATAAAATTTTACAATTATCTATTCCAGACACGCCGCTGTCCCGTCTCAAGATGGACTTAAGAAGCAAAAAGGAAAGAGTCCACGGGGCGGCGCCCCCTCCCCCTCCCGCCATCGGAATACAGAATAATAATCGCCAAAAGAAACGAGGGGGAGGAAAAATATAAATAGCTCTATCTAGTACCTCCGCCGAGATATTAAAATTTGTTCAAGAAATATTCAGGCCGCTTTCAATTTTGTTAAAAGAAAATTACTTCGACCGTCCGGCTATAGCGTTCTTGAAAATAAAGTTTGTTATTTTGAAGGCTAGATTTAAATATGTATTTTCATTGTAAGACTAACTACCCCGCCATGGCTTCACTCGGGTGGAATTTGTGAAAATCATTTCATAGTTGTTATAAAGAAAACCTAAATCTCATTTTTCAAGATTTTTATAGGTCTACTAAGTATGTACCTATAGATGTCGTATACTTAATTATAATATTACTGGAAAACTTGTAAAATAAACTACTCCTAAGTACCTATTAGATTACCTACCAATTGGCAGTGATTGGGACTTCATAGAAGCATAAACGCACTGCTTATCTAAGTTGAAATAGCTTAATGTGTACTGATTTTTCATTATGCCATGCCTGAAAATAGGTAGTACTAAAATAAAGTATACCCTGGTTTCAAATCTCGTACACGCCACTGCCTATTGGTACACCATACCATATTCTTTTAGTTTGGGTGTTTTTTTAATCTCTTCTTTTTCTTGGGGGGGTTTGGTCTAAGATGACTATCCACCCCCGTAGGTTAAACAATTACAATATAAACAGAAGAAGACACATAAAAAATATAAAGAACACAACCATACCTTCACCATATTAACACATTTTAATAAGCGACCGCACGACCCTTGCCAGCGGGGTAGTTATTGGTATACCATACCATATTCTTTTAGTTTAGGTGATTTTGCTTTTACTTTATAAACCTATGATTTCCAAATATTTTTCTATGTTCCTAACTTAGCATAAAAAATCCATTTTTTAAATAGCTTTAAATCTAAATAATCAAAAGCAAAGCTATCTAATAAAAAAAAACTAAGTTAATAAGTTAAACTTGCTTTACTGGGTTGTAAGCTTGGTAGTAATGTTTACTCAAAAGTTTACAAGAATATTTTTGTATGTCTTAAAAGTTTTGTGTGAAAGTGAACGGAGTTCTGAGCGTAAGTGAAAATCGTCGAACTTTCCTTCTGAACAACTTAAATCGCGTTAACTTTTAGCTCTGATGTAACGACAGCAGAAAAATGAAGCAGGCATTAAATATTTAAGTAATGTATTTTATCAAAGGAGGTTGGCGAATTTGGACCCAGCATTTTTTTTAAATGTTCATCATCAGAAATCATTTAATTTTAATAACATTTTTCAGAGTATTTTTCTGTATAAGCCTGATACTTTTAGAAGATGGGTATCAAAATATAATTATTCACAAGCACACATTATAAATAATCGTTACATGGCAATACAAGTGAATATCTTTTTTCTTCCAACTTTATTTGATAGACTTTGGTGAAGTTTTTTGTTAGACTGGTTTACTAGAACAAGCATGAGAAGTTTGATTCGTGCACGTGGGCTTGAGGCTGGCGGTTCTGTTAGTTTGGGTCTGAACTCTATCAAATTCGCCAATCTCCTTTAATATACATCCTGAAAATAGCTTGTGAAACATTATAAAACGTAGAGTAGGTACTCACAAATTTTACGCACAATATAGTTTTTAATCAAAAAGGCAATCCATTCAAAGTAAAAAGTATATAATAATAAAATCTTCTTTAAACTTATGTTGACTGTATTTATTTTAATTTTTGGACTTACTTATATAAAACTGGTCACTGTTGTAGCTCGTACCTACCTAAGTTGTACTATCAATTTATGTGCTAAAAAAGATCCTAGATCATAAAAATGTGAAGGATAATAATTGCATTACAAAATCCCACTATCTCTGTCTGTAGGTATACTTACCTTATTTAAAGTTGTTTTCAATTCTGAAACATTTTGATTCCATATTCAGCTTTTTTAAAAGTTCTCAACATATCAACATTTTGTATTAAAAATCTTCAAAAAATAAATCTTTAACTAGGGCTGCCTTATGCTCATAACTTCGTCCGCGTGGACCACGCGATGTGCGTTGATAGATCAGCCACTCAGTCAGTCAGTCACCTTTTCCTTTTATTTAAACGAGCGACACAGAAACAATAACAGCAAAAATACAAGCAACAACAAACAGATCACAAAACAATTATTTTGAAATTACTATGCCTTTCAACTAATAAGAGCAACATTGCGGTGCAGTTTATCAGACTTTATTTTATAAAATTAAAATAAGGCAAAGTTGTACTTATATGGTTTTTGAAGTTTCAAGAAGTTTAAATGTTTGAACTGGTTTTGCTGACGTTACTAAAATTCACAGTGACCCACCTGTTAACGCGTGGAATGTCACATTTACCTACTTACTTATATTATATCTTCCTATCTAAAGATGTTATTTTTCTATTCTTATTACTATTGTATTGTATTGTTATATATATACTTGTGAGTTTTGTGTATGTATGTATAACAATTTATTCGCTAAAATGGGAAAATAGTTTTGTTTAATAGTAAGTATCTTATTAATAATAATAATTAACCTGCTGGAAGCCTTTTTATGTAAAAGAATTATGTTTATTATGACGATATGAAACTTCAGTTTAGATTGGTGCAACAAAATATGTGGGCAGAGACGCGGGTTAAGTTAGTCAAATGTAAAACAAAACATATTGACATATTAACAGAACAGAACAAATAAGTGTAAGGATTGTTGGATCTCGGTGACAGAAACCTTCGTTTTGGGAAAACCACAAGGTTTAAAGAAAATCGTAAAAATCTACACAAAAAATGATGGGAAATAACTAGAATGAAAAAGTGGGAAAAGTGAATAAAAAAACTTAATTAGTAGAGCCTTAGTTAAGTTGTCACAAAATATCTTAATTATAACTTAGCCCCCATTGATTACACCCCCTTCGACGCTTTTAAAAACCAGCCAATGATATATAAGTAAGTGCGAAAGAGAAAGAGCGAGGGGGTCATTTTTGCCAATACTTAAACGAAGATAGATAGCGTCCACCCCTCGAGGGGGTGTTTTAAGAAAATTTTAACTTTTCTTTATTCAAAGCAATACCCGCTAGGGAGAGCCACCCCCGCCCCGCAGGGTGGTCCCATTTTTCTTCTACTATTCTCTTTGGCCAGTCTCAAAGGAAAATAACAGCTTTCCTACTCAAGTATTTATTAAATCCACCATTCAGGCGAATTGTTGAAAAAAGCGCTTCGCATTTATAACAATTTCGTTGAATTTTCTTGTAAGCAATTTGTTTTTGGAATAAACTTTGGAATTAAACGGAGGCGTTTTTGTTTTATTCTGTAGAAGAGGGTTGTTTTTAATTTGTTGCTTAGTAACAAACAAGTATAACAAAGGAGAGAAAAACATTTTAGCTAAGGTACCTACCCAATACCTATACTTATAGTTACCTATCGCAATGATTGCCGAGTGGTTAAAACTTCAACCTCCTATCCGGAGGGTCCAGGGTCCGATCCTAGACACATATACCTTTTTTTCATTCAGCTACAAGTTAGTCCTTGACTGCAATCTCACCTGGTGGTAAGTGATGATGCAATCTAAGATGGAAGCGGGCTAACCTGGACGGGGTGTGGCAGTTATTTAATTCATACCCCTTAGGTTTCTACGCGGCATCGTACCGGATCGCTAAAACACTTGGCGGCACGGCTTTGCCGTTAGAATGGTAACTAGCCACGGCCGAAGCCTGCCGTCAGACCAAACGAGAAAAGAAATTATGAAGTTCCAAATCCCTGCCGGGAATCGAACCCGGGAACCAACCTACCTACGTCTTTTTGGAGTTAAGTATGTACCTACGAGTAGGTATATTATTATGCATCATAGGAAATTAAATATCAATTGCTTTAAGGAAAAACATGCTGAGGAAACCAGCATAAAAGATCTAGGTACTTATTAAGGTTTTTCATTAAAAAAAAAAACTAGGAACATACTGCTCTCAAAGTTGTGTGCAGTCTGCAAATCCGCACTTGGCAAGCTTGGTGGAGCTTAAATCCTTCTCATTCTGAGAGAAGATCCGTACTCAGCAGTGGACCGGCACGATGGTTGAAATGATTATGATGATGGCCTAGCTATCTTGTTCTACTAAGTTCTATTTTATTCTACCAAAGTATGATAGTAAGTGAGGTTACAGTTTACCAAAAGTTTACCTGATAACCAAAATCCAAAATAACCTGGGAGAGGCAGATGGCAGTTTTTACCCGACTACGGCGAAGCCAAAAGGAAGGGTTATGATTTTAGCAGTCTATGTGTGTATGTAGGTTTGTATTTATTTGTGTTTCACTTAACACCCTTTTTAGGGTTCCTTATCTCCAGAAAAAAAAGGAACGCTTATACCTAGGATAGCTAAGTTGTCTGTAAGTCTCTGTCAAGACCCGTCAAAGGACCCGAAACCTATCAGGTGCTTCTCGTTGACTTAGATTCTAGAATCATGAAACGTGAAAGGTAGGTAGCAGTCTTATAGCACAAGTAAAGGGAAACATCCGAAAATCGTGAATTAGTGGTTAGGTACTTAGGGTACATCACAAAAAAAAAATATTTCTTATATACGGTGGTACGGAACCCTTCGATTCGCACTTGACCAGTTTTTTATAATAATAATCACTTATTCCTATTTCTCATAAAGCGGTTTGACATAATATTGTGGCTAATTAAATAAAATAATAAACACAAGAAAAATAAAACAGCGCCATCTATTGAATAATAGAGATCTCAGAGGATAGTAAACTTTGAAACGAACCTAGCACTCTAGGTTCTCCATTTAGCGTAGTGGTTTAGTACTCCAGTCCTAGATGTCGCTTATCATTGTTAAACTAGCTCCTGACTGAAACTTCACGATGGTGGTAAGTGATGATGCAATCTAAGATGGAAGCGGGTCAACTTACATCGTTTTATTAACCCTACATCCCTTGACGGTGTGGGTACAGCATCATGCCGGAACACTAAATCGCTTGGTGGCACTGCTTTGGCGGTAGAGTGGTAACTAGCCACGGCCCTAGCATCCCACCAGACAAAAATTACACGCAATGAATAAAATGATTTCATGTTAGGGTTCTGCTAGTTCTAGTAAGTATACCAACCAATAGCAAAAGCATATCAATATATTCTAGTAAGTATAAACTGCACCAAATATGGGTTCTGTAGAAGAAACCCCTGTAATATTTCGTTCGTTTATATGCTAGTAGTTACATTTTGCATTATGCATGAGACGTGGCAGCCGTGGTTAAAAGTCCGCCTCCTATTTGGGAGGTTAGAAATAGTTAGAAATTATTTATTTGCATAATGCAAAACAATAATTACATTACAACAGAAATTATTTATTTGCATAATATTTACAAAACGCTCAAGTCTTAAATTAAGGTATACTTAGTTCGCGAAAGGTCGACATGACTATAGGGGTATGAGGTAAGTCGTGGAGGGAGGACACCCCGCACATCTGCAGTGCCCGAACCCCACTCACCCTGATAGCCATGTCGACCTGTCGCGAACGATAGGTAGGTATATTGAATTGAACAAAATCAAACACAAAATGGTTTAATGTATTTTTTAATGAAATCCGATGTTTATTTTACAATTTCTTTTATTATAATAAATTACAATTTAACCTACACCGCGTTCACCATACATATCAAATCTAATAGTCAAATAAATAATGACATACAGACACACAAACATCGTACATACGGTAATGGTTAAAGTTATAACTAGGTATATGGTTGTAAAATCACTAACCATTTAAAGTTTGGATTAACATTATTTTACAAATTAATTATTTATTAGAATTGCAATTTAATTATTCGGCAACTATACCGAATATTATAGAAAGCTGGATATTTAAACATGATATTCGGCTAAGTGATTTACATTAAATTATTAAAAAGCTTATTCTCCATTTAATATTCGGTATTTCGGCGAAATAAGATGCGCCGAATATACCGAAAATTGAATAACCAAACTCCAAATAGCTGCCGAATATTCATTGCAAGGCTAATATTTTGTACGTAACTTTTAGACAGATTTGGCACTTAATTGATGAAATTCTCAGTTTATTGTGTATTCGGCGAATATCATACTAAAATATGACAAATATTTTGCACATGTTCCATTTCTTTATGACTAAATCCTTTGGCATCGATTTTTGGGAAAAATTAAATATATTTTACAAAATAATACAAATTACCTAAGGTTTCAAATTGATGATGAATGCCCATTGTGACCAATTTTAACAATTTAATTTCATTTTGCAACTTGCATTTCTTAATTTTTCTTAAACTTAAATATATTTTTTTGGCTACATAGTAATTTATCAGTACTTTTCTTAATAAATAAGCACTTTTATAATTTATTCGAAATAAGTTGACACTTAGAGTTAAGAGATAAGAGTAAAGTAATAAAAAATAGGTACTAATAAATTAAGCGTTATTCACAAAAACTTTAAGCGTAATTTTTAAGATTATCATTTCATATTTTTAATTATATTATAATGATTGATTAATTATATTATAATGAAAAATACGCAGATTTTGGCACATTTGCAATGTGTTATAAAAACTAATTCGACTAAAAAATCACAGCAAAATTTTTTAAAAGATTAAATATTCACGATAGATCTATGCACTTATGAATTAAAAATATTATAAAGATATCACAAAAAATGATAAAACTTGTAAAAAAATCAGTCGCAAAGTACAAAAAAAAAACTTGGAAATGACACCCATTCGACTTTTTCAATCACCTAAGCCATCGCCTAGTCTCTTGTTGCGCATAAAATAAGAATATCATAATGTACTAATAATAATAAATAATCTAAAGCGATTATGTGCGCCTTTTTTCTGTCACAATGAATAGGCCGATCAAAAAAATCGGTCATGTGCGCTAATAAATTATTAATATTTATTTGGCATATTTATTGGCAAATTAGTTTCAATTTGGCCATAAAATCACTATTTTTACAATAGGAATACTTTTTATAAGTTTGAAACTACATTTCAATATGTGCTTATAAATTTTAACTTAAATATATAATTTTGTCAATTTTTAATCATAATAAAATTTCATTTTAATCATTTTCGTTTCACAAACTCAATAACGGTTTTTAGATAAATTTCTAAGTAAATATAACTCATTTCAATTGGTTTAACCAAAAACAATTTCCATACCTTGTCTAAATAAAGGCATAATCATACTCTTGAAACGCCATGCTATCGAAAGTATGTGTTTGGATATTAATTTAAAAATTTTGCTGTTTAGGTTTTGCTTAATGCTAATATCCGAAAAAACCGATTGGCCCAACAAAAATCTACACATTAGGTTGATTACCAGTTCCCATTAAAATGGTATTTTAGTTAGTTCGAAATGCTTGATAAGTTATGTGTGTGTTACACATTAGCCCAGCGAACTCGGCTAACGAACTCGGTGAGTATGTACAGATCCACTTTGCGTAAGTTTGCCGTATTCAGCCAGCGCTAGCCGGCTTTCTGACCACTTCTGACTTTTGTAAGTATAAAAATACAACCGTCAAAAGATCTTGCAATTCATAAAGAAGTAGGGTATAATTAGACATATTTTCTGAAAAAAATTCCAGAGCACAAATAAGTCAAAATTGATAAATTATGAAATAACTGATTACAGCCACAAAACACAGTAAACTGATACGTCGCGTCGCAAAAGAAATTTCCAGGGGCTCGATTTCCATAGAATGACAGCTATAATGTCAGGATCGCAATCACCTCTGATTGGACGACAGTTGCAGCAAAAATACTATAAGTTCAGCCAATCACAACAATGCCTGTAGCAATGATTGCTGCAATTTTTCGTAACTACCAATTGGATTATAATCAGGATGTTTCTCTTGCGATGCGACATGCCATTTCTTGTGGTTTACAATGTTTTTCAGAAAATACGTCCAATTACACGTTGACCGGCACTCGCCGAGCAAAGTGGGTCATTGTGTACTGGAGCCTTTAAATAGCGGTTAGCCCTTGACTGCGATTTCACCTGGTGGTAAGTGATGATGCAGTCTAAGATGGAAGCAGGCTTACTTGGAAGGGGTATGGCAGTTTTATGAAACCTATACCCCTTATATCGAACCCGGAACTGATAAGACACAGCACAAACCACTGCTCCAGAGAGGTTGTGTAGTGTGAGAAGAGATTTGAATTTATTCGACTCGACTTAGATCCTATTTCAAAACAAGAAAACAATACTACCCTGGTAATAAATAACATTTAAGAGGAGCGTATTCGGAGTGCGCTCCATAGAAACTAAGTTTGATTATTTTATTGTACTGAATACTGAATTATGCCCGCAACTTTTTCCGGGATAAAAATTCTATGTTTAAGTTGGGCTATCTTCATTCTCAGCCAAATCGGTTCAGTCATTGTGACATGAAGGAGTAACAAACATCCAAATTTTCACATATTATAAGAATAAGCATTAGGATTAGGCAAATAAAACTAATAAAATTTTGTAGACAGCTCTAGAAACTAATGTCTCTGTCTGTAGTTTGTAGGATTTCTTTAAAAATATCTCGTTTCAAAGTTCACAAGCCCAAAGAATTACAAACAAATCCTTGAACCAATGTAACTTTAAAATTACATAATTCACTAGTATCAAAGTTACATGGATTCCAAAATATGTAAAAAAAAATTGGTTGTCTGTAAAGTCGGTTTACTGACGATAGTTGAACGTGACAACAAAGGCCGATTGTGTTTCTTTGTCGCTCGTTCCGCGCTCTCGCTTGCACTTCAAGCCTTACATGGAACGCCTCAGAGCGAGGTAACGCCGCATGAGTCATGTTTTTTCGTGCGTGCAGCCGGCTCAATCGAATTATAAGACGTTGTCACGTCAAAAATGAATACAAATAACTTAGAAATAAATCTTTGAACTTGTGAAATTATCTAAATATTTGTCGGAAATCTGGAAAACCCCAGACACTGATATTAATTTCGAAAGCGTTATTGAATTTGATTGATTAATCCATATTTCCATACTAAAATTATAAATGCGAAAGTATGTCTGTCTGTCTGCTAGCTTTTCATGGCCCAACAATTTAACCGATTTTGATGTTTGGAACAGTTAGCTTACATCCCGGGGACGGACATAGGCTACTTTTTATCCTGAAAAATTAAAGAAAATCTACGCTGACGAAGTCTTGGGCATCGTTTAGTGTTAAAATAAGAAACAAACTTCGTTTGTGTGGGACGCGCTCGAAGGACACTCCTCTTAACGCAAAAGTTAACACTTAACGCATACGATCACTTATACAAACTACCTTAAAAACCGATTTTCGCTAAAATCGGCGGCTATGAAAAGCCATGCGCGCTTATATTAATGAGATCCGAACTTAGCAATTACTATACTATATTACAATATCTACAGGAAGCGAAGCATTGTTACACCTCTCCAAAACACGTGAGAAACTCCCTTCGGAATATATACCTAAATATATATAATAAAAACCGGCCAAGTGCGAGTTGGACTCGCATACGAAGAGTCCCGTACCATTATACAACAAATAGCACTTTTTTTAGAGTTCCGTAGCTCAAAAGGTAAAACAGAATCCATAAAGGATCACTTGGTTGTCTGTCGTGACAGCGATTTTGATGTATTATACTAATTATTTGGTTGTGAATACAATTTTTTGTGATGTAACCAAAAATTCATGGTTTTCGAAATTTCCCCTTTACTTGTGCTATAAGACATTGCTACCTGCCAAATTTCACGACTCTAGGTCAGCGGGAAGTACCCTATAGGTTTTGGTTCCCCCAAATTGGCACTACAGACAGACAAAGTCAAAGTCAAAATCATTTATTCAAAGTAGGTACAATTGTACTCCTTTTGATGGTCGAAATTATTAAACTTGTACGATATAGTGGTGATAATTAATTACGTTACTTAAAACTAAAGCTACGAGGGTTCCAAACGCGCCCAAGTCTGAGAAGAGCAGACAGACAATAAAGTGTTCCTATAACGGTTCCTTTTTCCTCTTGAGGTACGAAACTCTAAAAATCAAAGAATTCAATTCTTCTACAACCCGCATGCTGTCCTCAAGAGCCGTCTCAGTCAAGAATATTATATAATTGCGAAAATTTCGGCGGGAATTTCGCACGTGCGAGTAAAAGGTGTAATTTCAAAATACGAATTAAAAAACGCATCTAACCACCCTAAGTGTAAAAGCTAGATCGACCTACGCGAATTTTAAGTCTTGTTTTATATATTAATTGGCCCTTTTTAAACTAACCTAAAATTTAATGTTTCTTTTCGATTACTGACTGGTTTTCGCTTGACTGTGTGCGCATCTGATGGTAAGTGATGACTGACGCAAATTTGGAAGGGATAAGAAATTTCTTACCCTTAATCACTTCATAATCATACTGGTAGGTACTCTTATTTTAAGGCAGATTTACACTGAGACAGTTACTGACTCGCAACTCGAGATAAGTTAGCGTGACTTCAGATCAGTACAAAGACAACGTCTGACTCTCTCCAAGTACAGTTCACGTCACTAAAGTTGACACAAAACAGTACAGTAACAGTACATTTTAAAGAGGTAAGCGCGATGTTTCTATACGGTAGTAGCAAAAACAAAATAAAATTGAGGACAAAATCAAAATAACCTGTAAAATAAAGTCAGTACCTAATTAATCACACTAATATTATAAAGGCGAAAGTTTGTGTGTGTGTGTGTGTGTGTGTGTGTGTGTGTGTGTGTGTGTGTGTGTGTGTGTGTGTGTGTGTGTGTGTGTGTGTGTGTGTGTGTGTGTGTGTGTGTGTGTGTGTGTGTGTGTGTGTGTGTGTGTGTGTGTGTGTGTGTGTGTGTGTGTGTGTGTGTGTGTGTGTGTGTGTGTGTGTATGTTTGTTACTCCTTCACGTAAAAACTACTGGACGGATTTGGCTGAAATTTGGAATGGAGATAGATAATATCCAGGATTAGCACATAGGCTACTTTTTATCCCGGAAAATCAAAGGTTTCCCACGGGATTTCAAAAAATCTAAATCCACGCGGACGAAGTCGCGGGCATCATCTAGTATTACATAATTATGAATGCATGACAAGAATGAGGACGTAGTGGTAGCATCTCGCTATCTCCCTCACACATCCGCACATATCTGCACATAGCTGTATGACGCGATGTGTTGCACCTACTGCAATAGCTATGTATGCTTTTACTAGCTGATGGTTTTATATTATGTGCCCCCCAACTAGTGGATTCCCAGTTCATTTAAGTAAATTTTGGACAGTAATTACACTCCTTTTGATAGTCCTGGTAGGTAATAACTTATTAAGAGTTTCTGCATAGATTTTCTATTATCTGATAAACACACCTAATACCAGACTTTACAAGATTATTATTCCATAAAATTATAAAAATTATAAATCGAGAATTAAATATCGAGATTTGATTGTAAGTTGACATTTTTTAGACATTTCATCACTTTATTAGTCCCAGCTGAACGCCTCTGTGAGGCCGACATTTGTAATTCGACCACCTTTTCACATGCAATTCAAATTTATGCATACAGGGTAGGTAATAGGTATTCATAGTTTTGAATGGCATGGGAAAAGTTGTTTAAGATAATTACAAATGTTGGCCTTGTTTATAACTTTCGCAACGCATACTATAACTTTTCCGGTCAGTGCGGGTGACAGTAACTGTCTCTATGTAAACCTGCCTTTACAACAATCCGCCCACTAAATACTAGCACGGTGTGGCGGCATATTAATCGTCAGTGTATCATTCACGAAATACTGCTCCTGCTCTTCATCGTCAGGCAAATAGTACCCATAGCTACCATCATTCGATACTTGGTCAGCGTACATCGAGTTCTTGGGCAGATCGCAGGTAAAATCGTCCCAATTTTTATCAATCGATTTTCTCCGTTTCGCGAATATAATCGATCCATCGAACGCGTACTCGTCATCGAAATGTAACACCGCGTCGTCGTAAAAGTAATTCTCTACCCGTTTGTTATTGGTATTCCTTGCAATGTTTTTCATTAGCTTTTTTTTCGCGTAACTCGATTTCTCGGAATCGTAATCGTCTACTAGCGGATCGTTGGATCGATTTTCGCTTCTAATATTCATTGAGTATAACGAAGAGCTGTGTGGGCTTAGTTCGCGATTGAAACTGTTTTTGTAAGGATTTAAGTACTGATCGTTGGAAATTTCGTAAGACATCATTCCTTTACGTAGCTGTTCGCGTCGTTTCGCGACTATTTCGCGGAAATCGTCCGGGTCTATTTGAAAATCGTTTGTTTTCGCGTTCATGTATAGATAACCTGATGCGGAGTTTAGTCTGAGAGACTGAGAATGGTTTTTGGATGAGGATTTCTCTATGTAACGCGGTATGCTGCCTAGTTCTCGGTAGTTTTTGGCTCTTATCTGTTTTATGTTTGTCGGTTGTACGGGCGATAGCGGGTCGCGGTATGGTATTGACCTGGAAAAGAAAATAGGATTATTTGTTAATGTGATGAGAAGTCAGCCACTTCTTTCCATCTATTTTAAAACAGTTAAGCCTGTTCAATGAGATAATATCAGTAAACCCGCAGGACGCACTAGTTAATTTTTTTATTTTATTTATTTGTACCAGAAAGTTGTAACAATAAAGAGAAAAAGGAAAAAAAAGTGGACAGGAAAGCATCTATTTCTATAAGAGATCTCTACAAGTGACCCTTGGCAATGCAAGAGGTTGTATTTTGCTTTCATTTTATTAATTTTTATTGTGTTTGTTAAATAAATGTTTTGCATTCAAGAATAAAATAAAATACTATTTTTTTGTAAGGATTATTATAATAAAATACGAACATAAAATATAAACACAAGTTACCTGGCAAAGAGAATTTTAATGAAACAGATCAGTAGGTAGATGCCAAATTCACCTGCAGGTGTACCACAGACGTAAGCCATACGCGGTGTCCTTTGATGTCGCGGCGGCGCCTTTGATAATCATCCCAAGGCGACGTGACATGGAAGCGACCGTATCTAAGCGAACAAACTATAGATTTAATTAAAGAAATCTTACTTATTAGGTCCAAAACAGTTACACGAACAACTGCAAACGCTGGGCGAATATTCGTCGTCCGAGTACAATGGAATGGCTGACGAGTCACCTGGAAAAAAAAAAACTCACTGTTCATATTGAAAAACTATGGAGCTCTAGCTATGGAGAAGGTTATGTTAGGCGTTTTCCCTGAGGAATAAGACCAGAAATGAAGAGATCCGCAGGAGAACCAAGGTCACTGACATAGCCCTAACTGTTAGCAAGCTGAAGTGGCAGTGGGCAGGCCATGCCTGTTGTAGAGGCGATGGCCGTTGGAGCCGAAAAAGTACTTGAGTGGAGACCGCGTGTAAGCCAGCGTAGTGTGGGACGCCCTCCAGCACGATGGACCGACGATATGAAGAGGCTGGCGGGAAGTGGATGGATGAGGAAGGCTGAGGACTCAAAATATTTTATTTATTGTGAATTTTTCTATACAATCCAGTAATCCGAACATTCCAATAATCCGGCACCCTCTGGTTTTTATTAGTGCCGGATTAGTGAGATTCTACTGTACTAATTACTGACCAGCTCTAATAAGTCTCGAAGGTGCAGGCAGTCGAGTTCCCCTGGCGACGCCGCGCAGAACCGCCCCGTCAGCCGTTATGACGTCTCCCTCTAACCGCACCGCTACTTGCTGGGCCTACAAACAAAAAAAAAAAGAATACAAGAACAATTCGACATTACTCATTAGTTATTACTGTCTTGCTCGCAAATGGTTGTAGAACGCCTATGTGCGAGTGAGATAGCTATATGACACCTGCTCAGCCTACTGCTGGTCGCGTTTTTCGTCTTCAGTGTTCATTGTGACGAAGCGAAGCACCAACAGATTGAGGTATGCAGCTACTATGGCCAGCCCAAATAGTATGAAGATCTAACGAGCTAGTATGTCTATGATTCTATTGCTGTCTCACACACAGATTACACGATTGTCTAGAGACGAGTGAGACAGCTATATAGTTACCTGCTCAGTCTGCTGCTGGTCGCGCTTCTCGTCTTCAGTGTTTATAGTGACGAAGCGAAGCACCAACAAACTGAGGCACATGGCTACTATCTATGGCCAGTCCGAATAGTATAAAATCTAGGCTAGTGTCTATGTTTTTATTGCTGTCTCGCTCGTACATAATTGTAGATCACCTAAGTGCGAGTGAGACAGCTATATAGTTACCTGCTCAGCCTGCTGCTGGTCACGCTTCTCGTCTTCTGTGTTCATTGTGACGAAGCGAAGCACTAAAAGATTGAGGCACGCCGCTACTATGGCCAACCCGAATAGTATGAAGATTAGTGCGAACATCACGTATGACGGCTTTCTGTTGAGTGCGTTGTCTTTTTGCAGAGCTACCATGTCGCCGAAACCTGCAATAGGAGGATTATTTTACACACAATCCGTACATATACAAGTGTAAATGAATAATTAATAACACCCCCGACAAGTGAAGGTTACATTAACTAGAAAAGAGCTGATAACTTTCAAACGGCTGAACCGATTTTTTTGGATTATAGCTAAGAACACTCTCGATCAAGCCACCTTTCAAACAAAAAAAAAACTAAATTAAAATCGGTTTATTAGCTTAGGAGTTACGATGCCATAGACAGATACAAAGATATACACGTCAAACTTATAACACCCCTCTTTTTGGGTTGGGGGTTAAAAAGGAAAGGGGCCGGCTGACATATCAACGTATAGCTCTTTTTCTTGCTTCCAATTGATTTGGCGGCTATGACCCTGTATCACGTTGACTGTTGCCGACCTATTGTGATGGCCACCGTTTCACCAATTCGTCCAATACTAATTGCCACCAGGAGCTTACCACCAGGAGCTTATTGGCCGAAATGTTTTTCGCCTTCTTCGATTGCAGTATGTGTTTCCCTAGGTGAAGACTATGTTTATGCATTATGCCTGACATTGACAGCCGCCCCAACTGCATACACCAGTTTTATTAGACGTTTGAACGAGTATAAGGACCACTTTATTTACTACGACCAGTCTAGCCGACGCAAACATAAAGAGTTACTTACGGTATTGTTTTTCTTATACACTACCCTCATTTTTGAGTTCAATAGTAACTTGGAATAGTTAAGGTAACTTACCAATAGTAGTCAAAGTGATGAAGCAATAGTAAACACTGTCGAAGTAGCTCCATCCCTCAAACTTAGAGAATGCCGCGGCGCCGCCTGCTATAGTCAGAGACGATAGTGTGGTGACCACGCATATGAGATCTACCTCTGATGCACTGGTTTGCTTGCAGTTTAGTGCGCGTTTTATTGATTTTATTATTACGCTGAAAGGATAAATCAGTTTGATAAAAATTTGTTAAGTGAAAATAAAATGAAAATAAAGTGAAAGTGAAAATTCAAAGTGAGCAATTGTTTTTTTTATAAAAAAACTACAGTAACACTTGTATATTAAAAAAAAACAATTACTAATAAAGCTACAATCCATTCTAATTTCTAATATTATAAATGCGAAAGTGTGTCTATCTGCCTACCACTTTTTACGGCCGTTCATCCGTTTAGCTGATTTTGACGAACAGTACAAAGATAGTTTGCATCTTGGGGACGGCAATAATCTACTTACTGTCCAAAAAGTCATCTGAGTTCCTACTGGATTTCAAAACTTAAATCCAGAATAGTCGCAACTACAGAGACAGCTTGGATTACGGAGACGGGTATAGGCTACTTTTTATCCCGGAAAATAAGAGTCTCCATGAAGTTTTAAAAAACTTAAAGCCACGTAGACGAAGTCGCAAACATAATCTTGTATAACAAAAACTATTTAATGAGGATACATTTAAATATATGGAAAGGTGCCAAGAATTGTGGAAGATTCGCGTTGCAGTACTAATTGGCTAATAAAATTGGGTTAAGCTGGCTAAAAGTGACAATTAGAATAAAGCAAGATGAAAATTAAGTGGAAATGAAATAAAGTGAAAGTGAAAATGAAGATAAGTGAAAGTGAAAAGAAGTAAAAATGTAATACTACAGTGTACAACTGACCTGCTAAGTCGATTAACCCTTTCACCAATACTCTGGAACATGATCAAACCTAGGGGAATCCCAACAATCGCGTAAAACATCGTGAATAGTTTTCCACCAATCGTCGCCGGCGTTGAGTGACCATATCCTGAAAAAAAAACATTGTATTGATAATCATCATCGTCATCAATCGATAGACTTACTTATTTATTTTATTTTATCAACATAATCTATACTAATAAATAAAATTGGAGTGTCTGTCTGTAATTTCGAAATAACTACCGTATATTAAGGTCATATGGTTATTTGAACGATACATTAACTGAATCACACGTTTTTAAAATTTTTGTCTGTCTGTCTGTCTGTCTGTTTGAAAAGGCTAATCTTGAGAACGGCTGAACCGATTTTGACGGGATTTTCACAGACAAGTAGAGAATTGACCAGGGAGTAACATAGGCTACTTTTTTTACCGACTTTCAAAAAGGGAGTTGTATTTTTCTACCTATGTACACCGAAATCTCCGAGATTTCTGAACCGATTTGCGTCATTTCTTTTTTAATCGATAGAGAAACTTTGCGACATTGTTTCATAAAAAATTTGGAGTCCAACTCTTCAATCCTGATGCTGCAGGGGATCTGACCAATCCACGCGGGCGAAGCTGCGGGCATCAGCTAGTCTTAAATATAACTATTTACATATATCCTTAACGCCCTTAAGTCTTGTCTACTTGTTGCTATACTTGGGTCTCTTGTATTACCACACACCACTCTACAAGAAAACTAGAAAAGAGCTGATAACTTTCAAACGGCTGAACCGATTTTCCTCGGTTATAGCTAAGAACACTCTCGATCAAGCCACCTTTCAAACAAAAAAACTAAATTAAAATCGGTTCATTCGTTTAGGAGCTACGATGCTACAGACAGATACACAGATACACACGTCAAACTTACAACACCCCTCTTTTTGGGTCTGGGGTTAAAAATATATTCTATTCTATTCTATTGAAGATTGATAGGTGAGAATTCTTACCAATAGTGGTCAGTACAGTAGTGGCATAGTAGAAGGCTCCGGTGAACTTCCACTGCTGCCCTGCTTTGTGCGGCTCAGACTTGAGCACCACTGTCTCCATCACGCGGAAATCCTCCTCCGTTATATTGTATTTCTCTATTATCATGCCTTCGATCGCTGCAAATCATAAAATACTAGATGATGCCCGCGTCTTCATCCCCGTGGATTTAGGTTTCTAAAACTCGTTGACTTTCTGAGATAAAAAATTTATGTCCTTCCCTGGGATGTAAGCTAACTCTGTACCGAATTTCATTCAAATCGGTTCAACTGTTGGGTCGTGAAAAGCTAGCAGACAGGCAGACAGACAGACAGACACACTTTTGCATTAATAATATGAGTACCTATGGATATAAAACTTATTTACTGTCTTCAGTTTAACAATTATTATGGTCAGGTGTTTGTAATAAAAACCGGGGATAACTGCTTAAAATGCTTTTCAAGACATGGAGGAAACGAAAAAACCAAATTCGGATGTCCAAAGTCAGCCATCCAGTTACGAACTTGAGTCAATGTTGCTTACTCAGAACATTAGAAATCAAATTGACCACACAATACTCTTAGTACATAAAAAAAAAAGATTCCGATGAATTGAGAACCTCCTCCTTTTTTGGAAGTTGGTTAAAAAGGAAAACTGACTGACTGATCTATCGACGCTACTGGAAAACTACTGGATGGATTGAGCTAAAATAAGGCATGCAGATAACTATTATGATGTAGACATCTGATAAGAAAGGATTTCTGAAAATTCAATCCCTGAAGAGGTAAAATAGGGGTTTGAAATTTGGATAGACCACACAGTCAGAAACAAGCTGGTAATATTATGATTTTTTATTTTTCTACCAGAAAGTTGTAACAATAAAGAGAAAAAGAAAGAAAAAGTGGACAGGGAAGCACTTATCTCTATAAGAGATCTCTACCAGTGACTTTTAGCAGTGCGAGAGGTTGTAAAGGGAGTAGAGTAGGTACAGCAAAGATAGAAAGTATTCATGAAGAAAGCTTAACAGATATTATAATATACAAGTATTTATCTATACTAATTAATATTATAAAGAGGAAACCTTTGTATTTTTGTATGTTTGTATTGAATAGGCTCAAAAACAACTGGACCAATTTCAAAATTTCTTTTACCATTACTTAGAGGGATTCTTCCGAATCCGTATAGGCTATATTTTATCCCGGAAAATAGAAAAAATAAATGTCCACCCGTGTGAAGCCGGGGCGGGTCGCTAGTATATTATAACTTAGTACTTAAGTACATTAATGCAATAATATTGTTTTTGGTACCTTGTAAAACTTCAAATCTGTTCCTTTCAGTGGTAGACTCAAGAGCATCAAAGACAGCTGCACCGACCAGTAGATAAGTGAATGTGCACACAATTAAAGATAGAGTGCGTACATTTTGCTTCTTCATTACTGACTAGGTCCCGCCTTAGGGCGTAAGGCCCACATCCACCCTACTGTAGTCTCAATATAATATTCTCTCACACAAGCTCTCCATACTATACCACAGCACATTTTCATACAAAAACAATTTGACCACCCATTTTTGTAACAATAATTTCCTTATACATTCTACAAGTATGTAATTTTACTACTTAATTACAGAATTTTAACTACTAAGTATTCAAAAAATTTACATTAAACATTCTGGTTGAATTATTTACTTAAGTAGTCTATACTATGTTAATTTGTCTAATTTAGGAATATTAGTGGTAATTTAAAAAAATTGTTTGCATCAATCATGTTTTAATTTTTTTTTGTAGTTGTTCCATGCAGTGAAGTATTTTTTTTGTAAAAGGATGTCTATTGATAAATTGATCCCTTATTAATTGTTCCAAACATGCTCAGCTGTTTTTATGCTTTTGATATTTACATTTCTTTTGTTATTCTTGTTAGGAGTTTTGTGGTATCAATTGCACCTGTAAAAACAGTTAAAAAAACTTGAAAAACATCAAAATTTAAGTGTTCCTCTTTCTATTATAAGGAACATTAGTTAGTTATATAGGTACCTTATTTAGATCTTTTGATTTTCTATTCAATTTTGATGTAAGATCTTTTAGTTAAACAGTCTATTTGAGTATTTGTTACTTTGGTTACTGTTTTAAATCAAATTTATATCTATATAAAAATATAATGATGAATATATATAAGTATTATAAATTAACTGCCTACTTTAAAATATGTGTTGTATATAACATATTTAGTAAGTAATTACTTGACTATCTATAAACTGCCATCTGATAGGTACTATGTAAGTATAATATAATAATTGATATCTTTAAAATAGTTAGCAACAAGAGATTTGTATGAATATGTTCTGTTTTTGTGAGCTAAACAAAGGGACTCACCATATTTCAATCAGTAAAAATTTCATATCCACTGTAATTGTAATTGTGCACTGCGAAAGACATTCTATAAATATTTAATTATCAGCGAAGATTCATCCTAAAAATAACATGACTCGCTTTAGTCCGCATTCACTTCCAATAGGTCAACCCACAAGGCTCCGTAAAGTGGGTCAAATGTTACGAACATACAATTATTTTATTCATTGTGAAAACCGCTTTAATAGAACACCGAAAACTTTTTTCACTTTGCACTCAACGCTACAAAATATCTACTCAGCGTGAAATTTTAAATAATTTATTTTTTTAATTTCAGGTCCTATGCGGTATTTTCTGTTGCTGTCACACCTGTTTTTCTTATCCTGCGAAAATTATGTTCCCTTGGCCCGCACGCACACACATTCATCTCGGTATCATCTTGGCGAGGGGTTGAACGATTTAATTAATTGCATTTCATTGAAAAATTTAAATAGAAAATAATAATTTTGGGCAGCAAACCCCCCTGCACTTCCTTGATTGACCTACTGGGTGACCAGCGCAAAAAATAGTTTTTGAACTGCATTCGTAAATGTTGCATGACCAAAAAATTGCTTACCATTTTTCAAAATAACAATAATTTATTAAATTATGATTGTGTAACTCAACTTACTTATTTATCAATAATTTTAATAGTAATAAATGTATATTAATTGATTTACTTATTTTAAGAGAAAGTTATAATATGGAACTTACATAGAAGTTACTAATTAATTCGATAGAGAGCGCTTTTTCATTTCTAGCAAGTAGTAGCAATACATTTGCATAGATGGCGCCGAGGGCGCATTTTATAATTTTGCAAACTTACATAGATAGTACAGGTAAATTTATATAGATGGCGCTTGAAAATGTAGTTGATTATTTCACAGTCCTTGAAGGATTATAATATTAAATTGGAGTTGCACCATGGCGGCACAGTTTTACGTGTTATGTTTTAGGGGTCTCCAGATAAAAATGAATCCATGATCACTCCGTTGTCTGTCTGTCAAGACCCGTCAACGAAATCAAAACCAGGATACTCCCTGTTGACCTAGAATCATATTTGGCAGGCAGCAATGTCTTATCAGCACAAGTAAAGGGAAAAAATCCGAAAACCGTGAATTTATAGTTATGATACATAAAAAAGTGTTATTTCCTGTGCGTTGGTACGGAACCTTTCGTGTACGAGTCTGACTCGCACTTGACCGGTTTTTATGTAAGAGTTGAGTGCAACTAAATCAGGCATTTTAGTTTTCCCTCGGTGTCACCCCTAGCTAAGCAAGCAGGCCGTGAAGGGAAAGCCGGTAGGGCTCGCTTTCACGCGGCCAGTGATAGGTCATAGACATAATAATATCTAGGCTAAACGGATCTAGTCATTTTAATATTAGGTACTAGGTAGGTGCAGGTGCATTATGTGGTAGCTCAATGGGTTGCGAAGCTGAAGAGGCAATAGGCAGGGAACATAATTCGAAAAACCGGCCAAGTGCCAGTCAGACTCGCGCAGCGAGAGTTCCGTACTCGGGTAATTTTTCCGACATAAATAAATCAAAAATTATTATGCCTAAAAGTAAATAAAAATCCCACCAAAAACATTTCATGTAAAGGTTGCCAAGACTCACAAGTTCATAATGTTTTCACTGTTGAAAAGTTATGAGATCTCTAGTAGAGCCAAGCCCCTAGCCAAACTTAGATTTGTGCTGGCCATGGGACCTATACCAAGTCCAAAGTACCTATATAGCTCATAAATGCTCTTGACTATGTCACATTTATAACAATAAATAACAAATAACTCTACTTACAAGCTCTGATTCTACAAACCCTACATCTTGGTTAAAAAAGTACGGCTTGGCCGTTTAATGTTCGTGAAACTATTAGGTACATGACATAATATATTTTAAAGCCGTAAGGAATAGTTTGTTCGACAATTACTAATTTGTATGTCCAACTAAAGTTAAAAGTTACTAGCGTCTAAATATCCGCATTTTTGACCTAAAATCTGATTAGAAAAAAATTACTACGAGACTATCCTCTTAAATAAATGTACTAATCAACAAACAGCATCATTCATAACAGCACGCTGTGCGAGCGTGCAAACTGCAGCTATTATAGCCAACGAGAGGGGGGAAAGGGGGGCCTAGACCTTTCTCTCAAGTTCTGGGTCACGCTGGCTTACTTATGTAAGATGTTTATTATGTTTACGTTTGGTTAAAATAGGTATTGTTGAGGTTTTTGTGGCCTCCCCGTCTTTAAAAAAACCGGCCAAGTCCTACTCCCACATGTAGGGTTCCGTACCATCGTACAAGACCTTTAAAAAAATTGCATAGCGGCCATTTTGAAATTCGCCATCTTTATTTTCGATTGCTACTTCTTTACTAGACATGTTTGGCTGAAAGGAATGGAAATAGGCTATACCTTGTATTAAAATATAAGCTACGTTTTATCGCGGAAAATCAATGAGTTCCCACGGGATTTCTAAAAACCTATATCCACGGGAACGACGTCGCGGGCATCAGCTAGTAATAATATCACAAGACTACAATGTTTCAAGTTTTAACTCTCGAAGCAATAAAGTCAGTGGAAAGACAGACAGACAGCCAGTCAGTAACAACTAATACAAAATACCATTTAATCTGTCCGCAATTCCAGTACAACCATGAGCATAGAACCTTCTAGTAGGTACTCAGGCCCTTTCACTAAGAGAAAACCGAGAAAAGTGGGACTAACGCTCAATGAAGTCATACCTTGCAATACTTTCTTGTTAATGATATTATGGTTGAACGATTATGGTTGTACCTAACTAATTATTTGTCGTCGACAGTAATTTATTTACATCCATATTTCCATACTAATATTATAAACGCGGTTATAGCCCAGTGTTTAGGACGTCTAGTCTAGGGGTTTCTTTTCTGGAGGTCGGGGGTTCGATTCTCTAACTTTTGGGATTTGTTTGAAGCATTTATAGATCACTTGCTTTAACGGTGAAGGAAAACATCGTGCATGCTTGAGAGTTCTTCATAATGTTCTCAAGTTGAGAAGTCTGCAAATCCGCATTAGGTCAGCGTGGAAGACTATGGCCTAAGCCCTGCTCCTTCTGAGAGGAGACCTGTGCTCAGTAGTGGGCCGGCAACTATGATGATTCTGATGATGGTTAATTTAAATGTTAGTTAAATGATATGCAAATAAATAACTACTAAGATCAACCGGCTGTCAAAACTTGTTGCATTCGATCAACCGTTTATCTTAATTGAAACCGTCAGTAGCAAAAGTGCCCAAGTCCCAAATTGGCATTTTAGAGTAAAAAAACCAAAAAATGTAATGGAAATAATTGTATTAAACTTATGTACGAAATAAAACTTCAGTAGGTATGTTAAGTAACAATCAGCGTTTATTTCGACACAAATATTGAGGTACTTATTAAAAATAGAACTTTTCATAAAATCAACTTTAGTTATGACAGACTTAGGGCCCCAACATATAAACTAAGAAACTTTTAACACCCACGGAGGCTAATCAAAAACCCAAAAATCATATTATTTAAAACAAAATTGATACTGAAAAGAAAGCAGAAAAAATAGCTCTTCTTTTAAATATAATTAGTTCACTTATAGATTTCTTTTTCAGAAATGAGTGAACGTAGGGACTTTTTAGTAACATCTTCCAACCTCAAAACAGAGCAATTTTAATTTTAATTTATGGTCATGCACACACACACTTGTAGGAAAAATAAAAAAAACAGGGCATAGATAATCCTAACGCGCTAAATTCAATAGTAATATTATTATCAGGTTAAAAATTGCCTAAATGGACTTAGGCACTTTTACAAAGGTGCCTACAGTTATACCTGTGCCGTTTACGCTAACACACATCACACGTTATATTTGTGCCCATTTCACCCAACTAAACACCTTTCTTTACCCACACATCGATACAAATGCAATCTGTATACGGATGGGTTTGCGTTGTGTGCGTAACGTAGACAGAAAAATCTAATAGACTGTGTGGTAATCTTTCATTTTGACAAGGAGGACATTATTTTTTTCCCAACTTTGTACGCGCGAAGGAGTGTTAGTGTTCATCAGTCTATATACGAGTATAATGTTTGTTCATTGTCACTAAGAAAGCCTGATTTATGTCTATTAAACTTTATATAAAAAAGGGTAGTAAAATTTACTGCAAATTTCGATAGAATTAATATAACAGTAGGGAATAAAAGCCATGTAGCAACCCAATTTTTCTTTATCCCAATATCTTTGCGTACAGAAAGAAATATTTCCAAAAGTATCGGTTCTTTTAGAACCTACTTAATACAAAGAATCCTAAGGTTTTTGAAGCCAATTGCTTGAGTGTTTTTTTTTAAACTATTTTTCAATGAGAGTCTTTTTTACATACTCACAAATGGCTTTCAAAAGCTTAATTTTCCTACATCAACGGATTTTCGTGAAATTAAGTACCTACCTCAAATTAATTCTTTTTTTTCTCTCTCGTCTGGCTTTACAAAGATTAGCCAATGTCAAGTTTGTAGTTATTTGTAACAAGTTAGTCAAACTATACAAGTATGGACCCCGTCTGTGCCGGCGCTCGCCGACATACGCACGGGCCCCTTAGAGCGTTTTCCAGTCAGTTTTGACAAAAAAAACACTCCAAAAAGGCAGAGCACGCCCGCCAGCTAACACCAACACAGACGAAGTTCAAAATTAATTGACATTAAATGTAAGTGAATTTTCTTTAAGTTTTAGCTTTTCTAGTCTATAATTTCCTAATACTACGATGAGTATCTGTTTGCACAGATAATAAACGCGCTTGCATTTCATTTGTATAGGTATACAATAGATATTTGTGTGAGTGAAAGGGGGGGGATACGTCACACTTTCGTATTGCTACGTAGCATTCTCTGTGTGTGCGTAGCCGTGCGTGTGTGCGTGTTGCGTATACGCACGCAATGCCAATGCCAGGTTACGAGTACGGAAAGTTGATTGTAAACTACGCTAATATTACATGAGCGGAAAATTGGCCGGTAGGAAATGATGGTACTCGTGTGGTTCTTTTTTCACGTCGTCCGGTTAAAGTGACAGTCGGAAAATGGTTTATGTAATAGGCCGTTGACTGCTGCATTTTATTTTTCAACTAGATATTAGATATATATTATTATTATATATATTCTGTTTTCAGTTGAACGGATTGTTTATGCGTATAGCAACGTTTTTAGGGTTCCGTACCTCAAAAGGAAAAACGGAACCCTTATAGGATCACTTCGTTGTCCGTCGTGTCTGTCAAGAAACCTATAGGGTACTTCCCGTTGACCTAGAATTATGTTTGGCAGGTAGGTAGGTCTTATAGCACAAATACAGGAATAAATCTGAAAACCATGAATTTGTGGTTACATCATTTAAAAAAAAATTTAAATGTGTTTCAATTTTCAAAGTGAGATAACTGTACCAAGTGAGGTATCATATGAAAGGGCTTTACCTGTACATTCTAAAATAGATTTTTATTTATTTTTATGTTGAAATAGTTTTTAGATGTATCGTGCAAGATGTTGGAAAAATACCCGAGCACGGAACCCTCAGTGCGCGGGTCTGACTCTCACTTGGCCGGTTTTTTATGCTTCAAATAACTGTTTTATTTTTTTAAGTTTTCTGTCTTTAGAGTTTGTATGAGTAAAATTTAGTTATGTAGTTAAGAGGTGAGTTTCAGATCTACATACAGGCTACGGCGAGCTACGAAGCTATGGAGTGTGACCGTAGCAGTTAGGATGCGCTTCTACAATGAAGGAGTATTCCATTGCATTTGTAATTTATATTAAGACTTTATATATTATTATCTCAAATATCTACTTTTCTTTTGTTTACTAATTGATAGGTAAATAGCTCAGTTGTTTTGACTTGGTTGTGAAAATAGGACCAGAATTTAGGGTTAAGGTTCTATTTAGAGTTTCGTCGCTCTAAAGGAAAAACGGTACCCTTATAAGATCACTTTGTTGTCTGTCTGTCTGTCCGTCTGTCCGTCTGTCCATCTGTTCGTCTGTTCGTCTGTCTGTCTGTCCGCCTGTCTGTCTGTCCGTCTGTCGCGTCTGTCAAGAAAACCTATAGGGTACTTCCCGTTGACTTAGAATCATGAAATTTGGTAGGTGGGTAGGTCTTATAGCACAATTAAAGGAATAAATCCGAAAACCTTGAATCCATGGTTACATCACAAAAAAATGTGTTTCAATTTTCAACGTAAGATAACTACCAAGTGGGGTTTCATAATATGAAAGGGCTTTACCTGCGCATTCTAAAACAGTTTTTTATTTATTTTTATGCATAATAGTTTTTAATTTATCGTGCAAAATGTCGGAAAAATACCCGAGTACGGAACCTTTGGTCGCGCACAGAGTTCCGTACGCGGGTATTTCGGGTCAGACTCGCACTTGGCCAGTTTTTTTAATTTTTTCAAGATCAACCAGTCTTTTCTTTAGCCAGCAGTATTGTGAAGTTTTAATCAGTGAACAATTAATTTTGTGCAGTAGTGCTCATACCTATAAGAAGACTGTAGAAAGGCGTTCCGAACCAGTGGTAGATGCTCTTGAGGATAAAATGTACTTATAAAAGTCTAAGAATAAAAATATTTTGAATTTGAATTTGAATGTATGAGTCATTTAGAAAACAAAAAAATCCAAATCAATGCAGGCGTCTTCGAGTAATCGGGGAGCATACATAAAAAATAGAAAAAGATTTCGACGAATTGAGAACCTCCGCCTTTTTTGAAGTCGGTTAAAAAGTTAATTTATTTTACTTACATATAACTTGCAAGTAGGTAGCTTTAACAGGGGAATCAGAATCAAGCATAAACTTGCTTTTATGGGCGTGTAGTGCTTACACGTAAATTGATTTTAGTAATAACTTTAGAGGTATTGAATAAGGTCACGTGAATCATAACAGACTTCTTTATTACTTGCATGCAATTAAGTAACCGTGTAACCATATAAATGCGGAAACCTGACTGCTGGTGAACGGCCGCGTTTGCTCTTGACATTTTGGGGGTTGCAACATCGGGCGAGAAACTTGAGAACAGTTCACGACAATTGTGAAACTTGTAACGAAACCTCGAGGCTTCCTACACCAGATTGAAGAGTAAGCTGTGATAGCCTAGTGGTTAGAACGTCCGGCTCCTAATCGGAAGTCGGGGGTGCGATCCCGGGCACGCACCTCTAACTTTTCGGTTATGTGCGTTTTAAGCAATCAAATATCCTTTGCTTTAACGGTGAAGGAAAACATCGTGATGAAACCTCCGTTCTCAAAGGTGTGTGAAGTCTGCAAATCCGCTTTGGGCCAGCGTGGCAGACTATGGCCTAAACCCTTCTCACTCTGAGAAGAGACCCGTGCTAAGTATTGGTTGATCATGGGGAAACTCTCGTGTTGATCCTGTATCTACATCTGCCAAAGATTAGTCTAGGGGTGACGTGAAATCAAAGATACCTAGTTTCATAGCCTAATAGCGTCAAATGTAACTAACAATTGACGCCTGCCAGTGCGTCGACGTCTTGTTTCTTGTCGCGAACTATGCCTATACTGGCAGGCGTCAAATGTAGACTACATGAGTGACACTGAGCTTTCTTATGAAGCCCATAGTTAGCGACCATGTCTAGGATCCATTTACAAGCAATGTTTGAAGACGTTGGTCGGTCTTCAAGCACTGAGGAATTTTGGAAAAGAAGACATCTAGATTCTCGAAGCTTCCGCGAACGCTTGCTATTGTACCTACTTATTTGTTATTAATAAATAAATACCTTATTAAATTTATTGAGAAACTAGAGGATGCCCGCAACTTCGTCCGCGTGGATTTAGGTTTTTAAAGATCCCGTGGGAACTATTTGATTTTCCGGGATAAAAAGTTGCTTATATCAATTGCAGGGAGACGCCTCGGTACCAAATTTCATACAATTAGGTTAAGCGGATGGGTTTTTAGGAATCCCGTGGGAATGCTTTGATTTTCCGAAATAAAAAGTAGCTTATGTCCGTCCTCGGGATATAAGCTAACTCTTGGGTTAAACTGTTGGGCCGTGAAAAGGTAGCAGACAGACAGACAGACAGACACACTTTTGAATTTATAATATTATAGTATGGATATATATAATTAGTATGGATTAATAAATAAATATCTTATTTTTATTTGAGAAATAAGACGGTCCTTATCTTCATTACATCAAAACCAGTTCAATCATTCCTTTGTAACACAACTGGTCAATCTTGACCGTTAATCTCAGATATCAGTTGAGCGACCGGTTCAGAAGCAATTATTGCAGATAATTAATAAGTAGTTAATAATAACTAACATAGCCTAGGCACTTCCAGATGCAGTGAAAGCTGCAGTGTGTAGTCGCATCTAGTCATTTTGATACTTTTAAAAGAATAAAAGTTTCACGTAGTACGTAACCTAAGTATCGGCGGTCAACGTTTATATATACTTTAAGGTTGAATCGTAACGCCTAATTTAATAGCTTTACCATTTTTCTATGTTACCTATAGAAATTTTAAAAACTTCATTGACATAGCCGAACAGAAGCACTGATTCTTAGTTCTTAATGTCTTTTACATTAGTATCTACAAGTGCTACAGCTCAATATTGTATCAATTAGGATTTCAGTTCAAACAGACACCTATACGTATTTACCTGTATGAATTACTTTGTACACCTTCACAAAAAATAAATAGTCAACCATGATAGTTTAATAGTTTTGATAATGAGTCGCAGTAAGTAAAAAATAGAGCTTTTAATCATCCTTTATCTTTTTTAAGTAGTTAGTGCTTCTAGACTTCGTCTGTGTTGGTGTTGGCTGGCGGGCGTGCTCTGCCTTTTTGGAGTGTTTTTTTTGTTGTTAAAACTGACTGCAAAGCGCTCTAAGGGGGTGCCGTGCGTGTGTCGGCGAGCACCGGCACAGACGGGGTCCATACTTGTATAGTTTAACTAATTTGTTACAAATAACTACAAACTTGACATTGGTTAATCTTTGTAAAGCCAGACGAGAGAGAAAAAAAGTGCTTCTACTAAAAAAAGACAAAGATTGTGGCCTCAAAACAGCTATCCTATTTGTCAGTTGTTTTAATAATATCCGAGTTATTTTCTAGTTGCACCTAAAGAAGTTTAATTAAAAAAAAAAAACAAACGATTAAGACTATTCGATCGCAGTGCTATTTAACATTGACAGTTAATAGCAATATTACAGCTTGGAGAACTAAAACCAGGGAAAGCTTTAATCTAGGCTCTATCTATATCTACGCCATTATTGATAGCTTGTCATGGAAAAATCCCAACATAAGATTTTGTTATCAGTCTACGAAGCTAAGTACTTATTAATAAAAATCACACTCACACATACTGTAAAATGTCATGGTAGAATTTAGTAGTAGTTATACAAGTTTTTTTGACGTAACAACGTCTTATAATTCGATAGAGCCGGCTGCACGCACGAAAAAACATGACTCATGCGGCGTTACCTCGCTCTGAGGCGTTCCATGTAAGACTTGAAGTGCAAGCGAGAGCGCGGAACGAGCGACAAAGAAGCACAATCGGCCTTTGTTGTCACGTTCAACTATCGTCAGTAAACCGACTTTACAGACAACCAATTTTTTTTCTCTCGTCTGACTCTACACAGATTAGCCAATGTCAGGTTGGTAGTTATTTACAAGTTATGGAAACTATTCAAATCTATTTAATTTTCTCTAGTTACAAGACGTAGAAGATACAGTTTTTAATTATTACTCTATGGTACTTTAAAGCATCTCTATAAAAGATGACGGTGTCCAAACCGCTGTTCTGTTTGGCTGCTATTTGAAATTCGGACAAAAGTTTATAATGTTTGCGTTACTTCCATCCAAAAAAGATCTAAATAATTACTCTAAAGTCGCACACCCAAAGAAGTGTTACATTAGTTTCAAAAATCGGAAAATAGAAACCTCAACTTTGAAACTAAACTAAAAAGGTTCTACAACAATACCTAACGGGATACAATGTTTTGACATCGATACTAGAACTGTAGCACAGATAATAATGAAAAAGAACAATGGCGGTCGATAAAAGCGTACAAAAAAAGTTAGCGTTCCAAATTCAAATAATTTCCCACACGTAACGTTACGCGGGAGGACATCCAGTGCAGGCCGTTATACGAGGCACTGACCCACATTCGCTTCAGCATTTCGCCGAGATTACGAACTCGTTCGGTTAGTAACCTTATTGGGACTTTCTCTCGGTTAGATGTACATTGCTTATTTTATATGGCCATGACTTTGAACTTCAAATGCGGTTGGAAAACAAGAAAATTTAAAAGAATGTTTATCGCGAAAATATGCCTTTGGAGTGTTTTCAAAAATGATAAACCTGCTCTATACTTATTTAAGATTATGTAACAAATCGTAGGGGTCCTTTTTTCGATTTGTAGAATATTTGCAGTAATTTTCAAGTTAATAACGAATAGTACTGTATGACTACTAAGTCATACAGTTATACTATTCATTAGTACCTATTAATTCCGTTATACATAACTTTACATCCCATTTCTCGCGTAACCGGATTCCTTTTAGCTATGAATTTATTTTCTTATGAAATGATCTCGAAGAAAATATATTTTTAGCTTTCTGGAAATTAAAAAAATATATTTACTAAGTTTTTAATATAATTTAATTATTCTTATTTGTTTTTAGTTTTAATTTAGATGTAAGTTTATTAAAATAAAACTATTATGTTCATGTCAATTTCAAATATTTTCCCACCACTAAGTTGGTACAGCAATGGATAGAGAGCATTTAATTTTTCTTGTGTTGGTGTTAGTGTAAAATGACGTTTAAATAATAATGGCGGCCGGCCGGTGTAAGTTTGCCGCGCTTTCTGATTTTGCGTCGAGAAATTATAGTGCGGTACCAAGGCACGTTCCGACTTAATGGAGTGTTACGTAGGATGTGGCAATTATTTATTATGTTGTGTTTTATTATTGGTATTACATTATTCATATTATTATAAATTATTAAAGGTTGCAAAAAATACATGGTTAGTTTATTTTTAATTAAAAAGTAGAAAGGGTTTAAAAGGCTAGAACCGTAAGCCGTGAAGTTTAGGTATTAAAAAAACCGAATAAGCTATAAATAGCCCTTTATATTATACTTTTTATAGCCGTAGAGCGTAAAGATAACTGTAGCCTGCTAAGCCAAGGGGGAAAAATTTGTTTGAAAAAATTAAGAAAGCACTCAATTTGCACAAAAGCAGTTCTAGGTAGGCAATGAATTTCCTTGTACGATGCCATAAAAATAGAAATTATTATTTAAGTTCAGAAGATGCAAGAAAGCCCTAGACATCTCCTAAGCTTACGACTTTTACGCATACGATGCTCTAAATAGGTACGCCAAGTCCTGAACGAATTTTTTAAAGTTTTTGAAAAGGTAAAACTTTACTTTTACCGATTGCGTAATGGGTATAAAAGTTTTCCCTATCCCCTAGTCACTAGATACTCTAGTACCCCTCCAGGGGGAGGGGAGGGGTACTAGAGTACCCCTCTAGAGAGTAGAGTAGCTACGGTCACGTTGACACATGCCCCAAGTACGTCAATTGATGTACCCTCGTCATGGTCATATCACTGTGTTTCACCCACAGACATTTTCACCGCAGTTAAAGGTACCTAGAAGGCAGTACTAGGTACCTTTAACTGTAATACTAGGTACTAGGTATGCACAGATAAAGTATGGCTAGAACTGGAGCAAGAATCCGGTTCTTGTAACACATTTGATGAAGGGAGACAAAGCAGTGCCCTCTTGCATTGTTTATGCAGTTACAGATCCGCTTTACTTACCTACAAGTCTGCAATGGTGTTACGAGTAATTCGGTTGAACACAGTTTTTAAGGTTTCGTTCCGAAAGGTGCCAACGGGGGTCCCGTGACTAAGTCTCCGCTGGCCGTCCGTCCGCGGATCTCATAAAGACTCCAAGCGAAGATCTTATTGGCATTGGCTATTATTTCTCAACATCATGCATAATTTGCTCTACAATTTCCGATCTCTGAAAACTGTTACTATTCCATTTTGATCGTTCATTGCACTAGACCTGTTGCTAGACCGACCCTGATCTATTATTAATCGCAGGTCACTTAATTAGTGTTTAAGCAAGATCGTATAAAAAAATACCTCAAAATCACCGGAAAATCGGAAACTTGATTGTAATCAGCAAAATAAACATTTGTTCCAACCTACGGACTTTCATAACAGGCAGGCCTAAATGTACGAGTAACTAGGGTTTCAAAGAAAACTGTTCCCTTGATTTTCACTGAGAAAGATTTATTTTTCTTTGTATTCATGCAATAATTTTATTCTCTCCCTAACAAAGATGCCAATTTTTTCTATTCATACAAGAAATAAGTAAACATTTTACTCTCATTCAATTCTGCTGATGTAAGTAAGTGGCCATCTCAACAATGGCAGACTCAACATTTCCAATCTTATTCAAATGGGTTGCATAAAGGAAAAATGAAATTGTCTCACTAAAGCATCGAGTAGAATGTCGGGGAAATGCAATTTTCTTATGCAACGTGCACTAATGCAATGCAACTGTATAAAACCAACGTTTCTAATATTACATACTCGGGTAGCTTTCTTCGACATACTCTCGAGTAAAATGGTGGCGGCAAAAACTAGTGCTTTCTTTTTCAATGTCGGCTACAGAGCGAGATGGATATACAATCTATATGTGTTAGAAAGAGACGGTTAGTGTTATGTTATTGCGTGTTGGTTTATTTGGAATTAGGTTTAGGAACGGCGTAAACGTCAGTTTAATCTGTCAAAGTAACATTGGCTGGTATTCCACAGATAATTAAGACGGCAAATTGATTTGAATTTGGTACGCTAGTGTTGTACCGCTTTGGAGTGTTGTTATGTCGATTCGCGTGCGGTGAAAAGTGGGACAATCGAAAGCCTTTCTCCGTTCGGCGGTTAGGTATTTTATTCCGTTAGTTTTTTTGCGGCCGCGATCATACCAATATGGCGGGCCGGTGGCATCATTTTTTCGCTTTGTCACGTTAGATCATTCTTGTTAGAGCGCTGGAAAGCTGCGCTCTGCTTGTGAATCTAAGCCGCATAACTGTACCGGATGAAATGATGTAATTGTAACAGTGGATGGATTTGCTTCACTTACTTGGCGTTAGGCGTGGGCTTGTTAGATCCAAGATTAATTTCTTACCTTAGTATCTATTATTACTGTTTGATCTGAGTAGGTAATTTTTCTAAATATATAAAATGAAAAGCTGACTGACTGATCTATTAACGCACAGCCCAAACCACTGGACGGATCGGGATGAAATTTGAAAAATAAAAAATTAAAATTTTGGACAACCCTTATGGGGTAAAATAGTGTAGTCCACGCGGAAGAAATCGCGGGCATGAGCTAGTTTTTTTTTTATTAAGTATAAAGAAATACCTAATACCTTTTACGTACCTAGTGGGGGGTCTTCGAACGCTGCTGCGAGGTCACCATTCTAGCACCTTGGGACCCCAACCCCTATCGGTTTTTCGAACTTTGTGCCTTGCCCATTGCCACTTCACTTCAGCTTCGCAACCTGTTTACTCTTACTCTACGGCGTTTACTCTTCTAGTCCATCTAGTTGGGAATCAAAGTTGGTGCCCTATGGGTACGGAACCCTAAAAATGAAATGAAATGAATGAAACCTATAATTACTAAGCCTTCGTTGACCAACCGTCTGTCCGTTCGTCTGTCGGTATCTCGTGAACCGTAACAGGTAGATTTGAAATTTTCACAGAATGTGTACCTACTTATATTGCCGCTATACCAAAAAATTATTAAAATTTCAAAACGGCCACCATTATTAAAAAAAATTAAAAAGTGTTTTTTCTTGTACAGAACGCTACGTGTGCGACTCGCACTTGACCGGTTTTCCACAGATAAGCGATAATACCAACTGTCAGATCATTCAGGCCCCTCGTTCCAGATTCGCATCCCGTTAGCGGGAGAAAGTGGCGATGCAGCGTCTATGCAAATTATGCAATTACCTACTCTGTGGCCGCGGCCTGCGCGTTCAAGAACGCGGGAAACTGTTGAAAGTCAAGTTTAACTAGTTTGTTCGAAGAATTTTTAACTACTAGGTAAAACTTAACAATTTTTTTATATATATATATATAATAAATACATATGTATATTGTATATATTTGTTTATTTGGGACTATAGCGCAAACACAGAACACAGGATGAAACAGAGCAACATACAGAGAAAAATACAAATACTCACAAATACAACTTAAATACCTAAATATTTGCTTAAAATCTGCTTTCTTCTTATTCATTTATTTATATCTATTAAATTTAAGTATACTTAACATTTCGTTGTAGTTAAGTACATTAAGAACAAGATACGTTCCATTCTAAGCTTTTTTAAACTAATAGAATGCCGGAATGCCGTTCCTACCGAGAAGAACCATAAAGCAAGGAATTATCAAATAAAAATAACAGAATGTAATTGCGTAATTTGCATAGATAGGCACGCCACTTTCACCACGTAACGGGACTCTAATCTGGAACAGCGGGACCTGAATAATTGCACCGTTGTCTTTCATACTAGTATTACCACAGACTTGGAACAGCTAGATGCGGTAAGTTCCTTCATCGACCATCATAATCGACCAAAAGACGTCCACAAGAGTAACCGACATAGCTCAACGGGTTGCGAAGCTGAAGTGGCAATAGACAGGGCACATAGCTTGAAAAAACCGGCCAAGTGCGAGTCATACTCGCACACTGAGGGTCCAAAAAATATCATACATAAAAATAAATAAAATCTGTTTTAGAATGTACAAGTAAAGCCCTTTCATATGATACCCCACTTGGTATAGTTATCTTACTTTGAAAATTGAAACACATTTTAATTTTTTTTTTAATAATGTAACCACAAATTCGCGGTTTTCAGATTTATTCCTGTATCTGTGATATAAGAACTACCTACCTGCCAAATTTCATGATTCTAGGTTTCCTTGACAGACACGACGGACGGACGGACGAAATTTCCAAAAAAACCGGTTAAGTGCGAGTCGGACTCGCATGCGAAGGATTCCGTACCATCGTACAAGATAATATACCTAACATATTTATGTAGAACTCTGCAAGTTAATAACGGACTGCGCCATCTATATGTGATTTCGTGAATGAAATTTTTTGTGCACACTGCACATATTTTTTTTGTGTGATATAACCACAAATTCACTCTTTTCGGATTTTTCTACCGTTCTGCCAAATTTCATGATCCTAGGTTAACGGGAACGACCCTATAGGTTATCTTGTCAGACACGACATGACGGACAGACGCACAGACGGACAGACAGACAGACAGACAACAAAGTGATCCTATAAGGGTTGCGTTTATCCTTTTGAGGTACGGAGCCCTAAAAACCGATAGACTTTGGAGTCCCGATGTGCTAGTGGCAACAAATTGGCAAAAGGAATGATAATAATGACAGAGGAAGAAAGTAAAATAGGCGCTTGACTCTTTTCAGGCGCATCTGGACAGACGGCTTGCGACATCTAGCTACTCAAGCTCCGTGAGCGTTATACTACACAGATTAGCGATCATACAGTTCAGAAACCAATGAATGCGTGTTCTACTTAAGCTTTGAAGTTTGGATCATGGTAACTTTGGGAGATAAAGGTGTAAAGAAATCTTACGTCAAAGTATAAAGTCAAATTTTTTTATATTTTATTTTATTCGGAAAAGTGTTAGAAATAACTTCATGCATTGCCAAATACTGTGTCGTGGCAACTCCCTGCGAGCCACGCTTAAACTTTTATCTTCCAAATACGAGGCCAAACTTTTTCAAAATATAATGATAGCCAGTAATATTTTTTTGTGTTAGGTAAAAAGAAAATCGAAGATGAACTGCCCACGCGTTAGTAAGGTACTTGTCCCACCGCCAACAAGGAATTAGCTATCAATAAACATTTTCTCGCTCAAGAAACGTATAATTTATGTATGATTACATGTCAATAATAACTCAAAATTTAAAAACCCCCGACACAAAAACCTCTATAAGAAAACTCGAAAAGAGCTGATAAGTTTCAAACGGCTGAATAAATTTTCTTGGATTATAGCTAAGAACACTCTCGATCAAGCCACCTTTCAAACAAAAAACTAAATTAAAATCGGTTCATTAGTTTAGGAGCTACGATGCCACAGACAGATACACAGATACACACGTCAAACTTATAACACCCCTCTTTTTGGGTCGGGGTTTAAAAATTAGGGTAGATAACATCGTTTTTGTCGTCGTCTACAGTAGGTAATTCTAACACAGTGTAAGAAAAACTATACAGTAATTAACCCTATATGTTTACGTCAGCTAAACTGGTCGTAGCACATAGAGTGGTCCTTAAAAACTAAATTTAAATCGGTACATTCGTTTAGGAGCTACGATGCCACAGACAGATACACAGATACACACGTCAAATTTATAACACCCCTCTTTTTGGGTCGGGGGTTAAAAAAGATAAAATTACGTATTTAGTACTGTATGTCTGTCACAGTTCAAGGGAACTATAAAATGTCGAGACTTCGACGTCACTGGCAGGTGTCAAATGTTCTTACATATTTTGACGCTAGGTGGCCTATGAATAGCAAATTTTTTTTTTAACTTCACGTCACCCATAGCCTGATATTTGAAATATCCTCGATTCAGGATCACACCAAAGTTCCCTCACTCTAGAACTGTCGCAGCGACAAAAGCTGTAAAAAAAATATCGCTCAATACGCGGCGCTCTCTTGCCAGTTAAAACACTCGCACAGTTTGGGCAGGATTTAAATGTAGGTCACGGCCGCCTATCATAGTGGTCGGTTCGAGTAATCGCCCATCATACTCGTACACTCGCTCACAGCCCAGCGACAAAACTGTCCCATTCACACACTCTCTTTTCGATGCTCACCAATTTATTACTAGACTGAATGATGCCCGCAGATTCGCCCGCGTGGATTGTTCAGATCCCCTGCAGAATCAGGATTGAGGAGTCAAATTCAGGATCCAAATTTTTTATGGAACAATGTCGCAAAGTTCCTTTATCGATTAAAAATCGAAATCAATTCAGAAATCTCGGAGTTATCAGTGTGTACATAGGTAGAAAAACACAACTCCTCCATTTTTCAAAGTCGGTTAAAAAAGTAGCCTATGTTACTCCTTGGTTAATCCTCTCCTTGTCTGGGAAAGTCCCGTCAAAATAGGTTTAGCCATTCCGAAGATTAGCCCGTTCAAACAGACAGACACTTCAATTTTATTTATTAGTATAGATTTAGCTTAACTCGTTTTTCGCTGATCGTCGGTGGTGGTAAAAGTGCCTTAAGTTCACAGCTAATGTCGTCAAAGAAAATTCTGGTGTCGATGACACTTTGCCAAAATGCAAACATTTTCGACGATCGAAGTTGAACTCGCAAGCGGTCAATGACTGAGTTCACTGTTCGACGAGGTACGACGCAAAGTAAAATGACATTAGAATTTTTTTTAGGGTTCCGTATCTCAAAAGGACCCCTTACAGGATCACTTTTTTGTCGTATGTCTGTCCGTCTGTGCGTCTGTAATCTGTCCAACTGTCGTGTCTATCAAGTAAACCTATAGTGTCATTCCCGTTAACCTAGGATCATGAAATTTGGCAGAACGGTAGGTCTTATAGCACAAGTAAAGGAAAATATCCGAAAACCGTGAATTTGGGGTTATATCACACAAAAAAATTAACAAAAAATTTAATTCACGAAATCACATAAGTATACTTGTAGATAGTGCAGACCGTTATTAACTTGCAGAGTTCTACATAAAGGTGTTAGGTATGTCTTGTACGATGGTACGGAACCCTTCGCATGCGAGTCTGACTCGCACTTAACCGGTTTTTTTTTGGAAATTTCTCCGCCCTGGATTCGCGCGAGACAAACATTGACGCACGTACTTTTTGCACTGAGGTGCTCAATTTTGAAATACTTTTATTTCTTGTTTGTGATACTTAATAATATACTTTAGTATTTTTAACTAACTGACCCACCCCGGCTTCACTAGGTTGGTGTTTCTGAAAATGTAATTAATTATCACCTCATTATCTTCAAAATTCAACAATTGACAATCAAAAAGTATACAATGGTACCTACCTACTCAATTTGAATAAATGATCTGACTTTGAATTTGAAATTTGAATGCTTTTAGGGTTCCGTAGCTCAAAAGGTCAAACGGAACCCTTATAAAATCCCTTTGTTGCCTGGCTGTCTGTCTATCTGTCTGTCCGTCCGTCCGTTCGTCCGTTCGTCCGTCCGTCCGTCCGGCCGTCTATAGTGTCTGTCAAAAAAACTTTTCAACAGAGTTTTCCGTTGGCCTAGAATCATAAAATTTGGCAGGTAGGTAGGTCTTATAGCACAAATTAAAATGTGTTCATGAAAAAATCATTAGTTTTTTCAATTTCCAAAGCAAGATAAATCTATACCGTGGGGTATCATATTATAAAAGGGCTTTACCTGTACATTCTAATACCGTGGGATATCATATTATAAAAGGGTTTTACCTGTACATTCTAAAACAGATTTTTATCTATTGTTATGTATAATAGATTTTGATTTATCGTGCAAAATGACGGAAAAAATACCGGAATACCTCGGTGCGCGAGTATAACTCGGACTTGGTCGGTTTTTGGAAATTAAGTATTATGATAGCGTCATTGGAACGTAACTTTTTAATTCCGCCATGGATACCAGTTTGGCAACATTCGGCTAATTCACGGCCGACGTAAGCGCCCGTAACAATGCAAGTGGGACACACTATCGCATCGGTGAAAGTCCGACGGTGCTCTACATTTAGTATCTTTGATGCTTTTCTCAAAGCGGTATGTGTTCATAGACAAGTGTAAATTAAAAATTTATAACACCCCCGACAAGTGAAGGTTACAGTAACTAGAAAAGAGCTGATAACTTTTCTTGGATTATAGCTATGAACACTCTCAATCAAGCCACCGTCCAAACAAAAAAAACTAAATTAAAATCGGTTCATTAGTTTAGGAGCTACGATGCCACAGACAGATACACAGATACTATACTTATCTGTCCTGGTTCGTACATTCTCGGTACTAGCTTGGTACATTCGTGATAACCAATTCAAATTGTTGTGATTGACTGAATTTATAACGTTCTTGATGTAATTGTCTATTTTTTAACCCCCGACCCAAAAAGAGGGGTGTTATAAGTTTGACGTGTGTATCTGTGTGTCTGTGTATCTGTGTATCTGTGTATCTGTCTGTGGCATCGTAGCGCCTAAAAGAATGAACCGATTTTAATTTACTTTTTTTTGTTTGAAAGGTGGCTTGATCGAGAGTGTTCTTAGCTATAATCCAAAAAAATTGGTTCAGCCGTTTAAAAGTTATCAGCTATTTTCTAGTTTTCTTGTAGAAAAGAAGGTTAGATAACCCTTAGGTTCATAATATTCAAGTGTCAATTGACAAATGTCAAGCTGTCAAGATGGACGTTGCCTAGATATACATAATTATTTATTTGAAAATGATTTGTCGGGGGTGTTGAAAATTTTTAATTTACACTTGTTAAGTAAAAAATAGCGAGCAAACCAGGTGGGTCACCTGATGTCAAGTGATTACCGCCGCCCATGAACATTTGCAGCACCAGAGGAACCGCCGATGCGTTGCCGGCCTTTTAGGAATTTGTCGATCCGCCCCTTGAATAACCCCATGTTGTAATCTAGTGGGAACACCGCCGATGGGAGTTGATTCCACAGCTTGCATGTGCGTAGAAAATTGGATCTGGCACAACGGGCGGTAGTCATATTAGATCTATCGTAACTTTTTAATTCCACTATATATAAATGTTTGACTAATTCACGGTCGGCGCAAACGCTCACAACAATACAAGTGGGACACACCATCGGTGAAAGTCCGATGGTGCTCTACATTTTGCATTTCACTATGCCTGATGCTTTTTCTCAAAGCATTACGAATTTGTCGCAGTTTTCACATTAAAAGCGACCTTGGTCGGAAAATCAAGGAGTTCTTACAGGATTTTAGAAAAACCCGATCGTATACATGTCGTGGGCATAATCTAGTTCTATTAAATTCATAAATTGTAGGTAAACAAGTGTAAATTAAAAATTTATATCACCCCCGACAAGTGAAGATTACAGTAACTAGAAAAGAGCTGATAACTTTCAAACGGCTAAACCGATTTTCTTGGAAGAAATTAAGAACACTCTCGATCAAGCCACCTTTCAAACAAAAAAAACTAAATTAAAATCGGTTCATTAATTTAGGAGCTACGATGCCACAGACAGATACACACGTCAAACTTATAACACCCCTCTTTTTGGGTCGGGGAACAATAAGTAATGTCTAGTTCAGTGATGACTGATTAACAATATTATTAAGTATAGAATGTATTAAGTCGATGTAAGCCCGACTAGTTTCGAACTTCGAACTTGCAGACAGACATACAAACAGGTTCTTTTGCATCCTACTTAATATTATAAACGCGAAAGTTTGCAAGTGTAGATGGATGTATGGATGTTTGTTACACTTTCACGCAAAAACTACAGGACGGTTTTGGCTGAAATTTGGAATGGATATAGATTAATTATACCTTAGATTAACACATAGGCTACTTTTTATCCCGGAAAACAAAAAAGTTTCCACGGGATTTTGAAAACACCTATATCCACGCGAACGAACTCGCGCACATCAGCTAGTTTGTATAGTATAGTTAGGATTATATTGTTGGGATAGTTTGGCCAATTCACGGTCGACATAAGCGCTCGTAACAAAGCAAGTGGGCCACACAATCGGTGAAAGTACGGAGAAAGGTGGCCCGAATGGGGTCACGCAGTTACCGGCGTTACGTGGTGTGACACTTTCTTTGAGATGGTTACTGTTGACTCATTTGGATAAGGTTTTTGATTTTAATTAATGAGTCATGGTCATGTAATATATATACTTACACGACCTACCTCTAACATCTATAACTATGACCTTTGTACCATTTTGGTTTGGTTGGAAGAGATCGCTAGGTAGTGATAAGGCCGTCAAATTGTACCTACCTGCCTATATTTTGCTGCTGGCAAGTGACGATGCAGCCTAAGAGCACGCTTGTTTGGAAGATGCCTATTCACTCTTGACTTAAAGGTAGTCTTTAGTCTTGTGGAAGGATTCTTGTGGCAGTTACCACCACAACACAGTTATAAAATTTAAAATATAACTGTAAAATAACATGGCGTCTCTCCAATAAATAATGTGTAAAGCCAGAAGAAAAAAATAGAACCATAAAAATTATAATAGATAATAGACAAGAAAAACTATACTACACAATCATTCATAATACAGGAAAAATAGAAAATGTTCTGAATTTTCTTCGTTCTTACTTCCATCGATAGGTGGCGGCGTCCACTCGTTAGTGCGCGATAATTTAGCACTCTTAGAACACACACATATAGTCACTCTATGCTCTAAGGCTTCTATGAACCGATTTTGAATAATTTTTTAATTTTTGTAAAGATCTTGCTTCTGAAAATGAAGATTCTGATCTAAATTCCACCTTATGCTAATAACTGCGTAGTGCGTAGGTACTTCGTACTGATCTTGTAACTACTGTTCTCACTTCTCATTAGAATGAGAAAATCTGCATTAAATTAAGCAATAAGGCCGCCTTTGCATACAATTGTTTTTATTTATAGGTTCTTTGAATTTTCTTGTTTTGTGTAATAACTAATAAAGTTTTCTGTACATTAATTTATTTATCTGCAATCCAAACCGTCAACCAGTGGTAGAGACTGAGTATCCAGCTTCTGAAACAAAAATTGTGAAATTATAAATCTTTTATTGACAACTAGCTTCATTCGCGTGGATTTAGATTTTCAAAAATCGCGTGGGAACCGTTTGATTTTTCGGGATAAAAGGTTTGCCTATGTCACTCTTGAAGTCTTCAACTATATTTATGTAAAAAAATCAGGTCTACCCCTTACTTTATTGCGGTGTGATTGAAGGACAAACTTATAAACCGACAAACACTTTCGCATTTATAATATTATGCGTCGGGATTGTGTTAAGAATCCCCAGACCCAAGAGTTTAGAAATCCTGCATTTTAACACAATTATTGATTCTGGTGAACCCATTTTCTTGGATTATAGCCAAGAACACTCTCGATCAAGCCACCTTTCAAACAAAAAAACTGAATTAAAATCGGTTCATTAGTTTAGGAGCTACGTTGCCACAGACAGATACACAGATACACACGTCAAGCTTATAACACCCCTCTTTTTGGTCGAGGGTTAAAAATAACGTCGACGTGTTGCTCCGTTGCGACGTGATTGAAGGACAAATCAACAAAGCAACAAACCAATAAACAAAAACACTTTCGCATTCATAATATTATGAGTAGTGTGGTAGTGACTACATAATGCCCACGATTTCATTTTTTTATCAGCAGGAACTCTTCAATTTTCCGGGATGAAGTAGTCTGCGTTTGTTGACGGAGTGCAACCTATCTTTGTACCAGATTTCATCGACATCGGTTGAACGGATGGACCGTGAAAAACAAGGAGATACGTACCTACTTTCGCATTATTTCTTATCATTAACCCCCGACCCAAAAAGAGGGGTGTTATAAGTTTGACGTGTGTATCTGTGTATCTGTCATGGCATCGTAGCTCCTAAACTAATGAACCGATTTTAATTTAGTTTTTTTGTTTGAAAGCTGGCTTGATCGACAGTTTTCTTAGCTATAATCCAAGAAAATCGGTTCAGCCGTTTGAAAGTTATCAGCTCTTTTCTTGTTACTGTAACCTTCACTTGTCGGGGGTGTTATAATTTTTTAATTTACACTTGTAATAATATTATTAGTATGGACTAGTATCCATTTTATCTATTTTTATGTTTAAGTACACAATTTATTACATAGACTGAGTATAGCATAAAAAAAGTTACAAAACAAACAACATAAATCATGCTATTTCATCAAAGAGTGCTGTCATGCAATATGTTTCAATTCAAACAAGCCCTTTTAAATCGTCGGTATACAAACAACTTTCTAGGGTTGTCCAAAACTGTTGCTGGCGTATTTATACAATCTCTAAACTTAAATGATAGGTCTTAATATAATACTATCCCATTAATGAGTAGGTACTTTCCGCGGAAAAGTATAGCACCAGATTTAGACCTGTCCATTTAGTTTGTTTAGAAATTGTGTACTATAAGAATGAATTTCTTTTGACCTATATTATATCATCTTCAGACAACGCGCATGCCTTATAAACACATGAACCTTTATCTCAATTTCGAGTAAAAAAGCCTAAATTAACTTATAATTTTACTAGCCGATGCCCGCGACTTCGCCCGCGTGGATTTAGGTTTTCTGAAATCCCGTGGGAACTCTTTGATTTTCCGGGATAAAAAGTAGCCTATGTGCTAATCCAGGATATTATCTATCTCCATTCTAAATTTCAGCCAAATCCGTTCAGTAGTTTTTGCGTGAAGGAGTAACAAACATACACACACACACACACACACACACACACATACAAACTTTCGCCTTTATAATATTAAGTGTGATAATGCAGACACATCAATTTGGGTCGAAAATTGTAATGACTTTATTGAAGATTTTCTTGCAGCTTTTTTTAGTGAAAATGTTACAGTTAATCTATAAGCCAACGTTATCTAATTACTGCACGTACAAATCATGCTCGCGTGGAATGAAGCCAAAAATACTGGCTTCATTTCCGCACTGAACAGCCAGGCCGATTCTTTGCGCAGAAAATGAGTCAGTCTCCCATCGATAGGACAATAATTAACTGCGAAGAATGTTTAGCACTAAGACTCCATGGCCCCAGGATTTTCACGCGGCGAACGGAACAAAAATGTAACGCTCGATAAGAGAGGCATACTTAAAGTTATGTGTATATGAAGTTGGAAAATATATTGTTTCAATCAATAGCACTTGTGTGTTAGTGGCAACCCTGAGTGTATAAAATTGAGGTGACCGCGATGCGTCGGTGAAATGGGAAAGCGACCTCGAATCGGTAGACGCATAACGGTACAGTGCACCGCTTTGTTGGCACACGTTTCTATTTATCCGACTTCTATGCAACTAGGGGTGACAACTTCACCGTAAAATTGCGGACACGATTTTTTTTTAATTTTATTAGTTTTACTCGCTTTTGCCCGCGACTTCGTCTGCGACGGATATAATATAAAGAAAGGAAGAAAAAACGTTTATTCTTTGAAAGTTGTGCCACACATTACCAGTTATACCTCTACCTAAGAGTTTCAAAGAAAGAATCCCGGCGCCTCTAACACTTGAGCATTAAAGCCAAAAGGTTTCAAGCAGAAGAAGTGCCGGAATAAACTATGTACGTCATTTGTGTAGCACAAAAAAAAAAACAAATCAAGCTACACCAGTCCAGCTCAAACTACTGGACCGATCGGGCTGAAATTCGGCATGCAGATAGCTACTATGATTTAGACTGATTGGCTAAGAAAGAATTTTTGGAAATTCAACTCTTAATGAGGTAAAATAGGGTTTTGAAATTGGTGTAGTCCACGCGGATGAAGTCGCGGGAATAAGCAAGTTTTATAAAATAGTAAAAATTCTACTAGGTACTAAATAAAAGTTAGCTTATATATTATTCACAAGTACTTCCAGGTACTTCCTAATCTATTTTTAACAATTGTTATATGTACTTTTAAAAGTTAAATAGAATTGAAGCCGAAAAGAAATTCGGTTCGACTAAAATTCTAACTCTGATTACAATTCATAACTCTTTAAAGGTATAATTAATGGTGACCCTATTGGCCACTGACAACTTTCGCGGTCACAACTATTAATTAAAATTTAAAATGTATCCATAATGTTATGTAGGTATCATAGAAGTTCCGAGTATAGAAGTAACCTCAAAAATCACAATTTTTGTTCATCAGATTAGATAAATATGATAATACATACGATGATAAATGATTTAAGGTATGATGGCTCTGTTTATTATAAAAATATCTAGGGTACCAGCCAGTTAACCTCCCCGTGTGCCTGAGTGTTGCGAATAACAGCAGAGTTTGGGGAGAGTTTGGGCTGGTGCACCCTGGTAACATGGTAAATGATTTCTCTTCATGGGATATTGTTAGATATGGCTATAGATCTCAGCCTGAATCCGTCTAGTTGCAAGCTATCCTCGCTCACCTCGTGAGTAAAAATTTTTTGAAATCCCATGGGAACTCTATAATTTCCTATAGTTTTACTCTTCGTATTGTCAGTTGTCGAGCCCAAATCTACCATCAATAAAAAAACGTCACGCTCTATCACTTTTTTTCATATCCAACCAATATTTTTCGCAGAAACAGATTAATATCTACTAAGCTACTAAGCTTTTTTCATAATTACTGTCTATCTTTTTGCTGTACCTATTCTACTCTCTTTACAACCTCTCGCACTGCCATAGGTCACTGGTAGAGATCTCTTATAGAGATAAGTGCTTCCCTGACCACTTTTTCTATCTTTTTATGCTCATTGTTACAACTTTCTGGTACAAATAAAAAATAATATTAAAAAAAGCAATTTACGAAATCGCCGTAGAGTAGCGTGCGTAGACTGTAGAGGTTTATTTTTAGCGTGTAGCCGAATTACGGCGACCGCGTTACCTCTTTAAAGGTATTGTGTCATAGCGGGTGTTGCCGATTTGCCAAACTGTAACTGTTTCCTTCGAACCGGTTTTATAATAGCCAAGCTAAGTTCTTTATCACGTGAGAGCCTTTTGTTAACAGGGCTCTCTCCGTCACTCGTTTCATACAATCGTAGTTCCAATTTCATTTGAATATTAAGCAACCAAAGTCCATGAAGTTTTGCAGACATATTCTAGAAACTAATATCTGTGTCTGTGGTGTTTTTGATTTTTCTAAAAATATGTAGTTTTAAAATTACAGGGGCACAAAGATTTGTATGAAAATTTTTAAGACCGCGTAACTTTGAAAGCGAATATTTTAACAGAAATCTGGAAAACCACAGACATAGATATTAGTTTCTAGAATATCTCTGCAAAATTTCATGGACTTTGGTTGCTTAGTATTCAAATGAAATTGGAACTACGATTGTATGAAACGAGTGACGGAGAGAGCCCTCTTAAGGTACCCGAAGTGACTGTGACTGCCCGTAAATTGAGTTACACGAGAGCTGTGAAATTTAAGGAATAACTTTTATAATTTGATTGTGTAATTCTGTGGGTGGTTCTTTTAACAAATAAAAAAAAAGAGTGCCAACGGGAACTTTTTACTAAGCCTCTTGTCAGTTCATCCGTCCCTCTGTCTGTGTAATACAGTGAACAGTAGCCTAATAGGCGGAGAGCTGAAATTTTCACAGAACGTGTTTCTATTGCCGCTATAACAAAAAAAATACAAAAAATTCAAAATGGCCGCCATGGATAAAACTATGTTATTTATTGTACGACAACGGTACAGAACCCTTCGTCTGCGAGTCCGACTCGCACTTGACGGATTTTTACACGGTTGCACGAATGCCCAAAAAAGGAGTGTAATTCAGGTTGTATGTAGGTATGTGAGTTCCTGTGGTATTGGTTTCTAAGCTAATCGACTCTAACTACTACAGAGGGGTTCTTTTATATGTCAACAGACTCATCACACACTAGTAGTACAGCATTACGTAACAGCAAAACGGTAGCAGCGACGTCGCCGCTTCCCGTTTGCCGGCGGTGGGTGGTGGGAGTGAGCGGGCATAGCGGGGTGCGGCCGGATGAGTGAAAGTGCGGGTGAGTGCCCGCGCCCGCGCGAATGTCAATGCGAAGCACGTGTTGCACGGGCAAGCCGTGAGACACCGTGAGGTGGTGAATCTGAGTGCCGTGGTTTATGGTTTGGCAGGTTTAAGTCAACTTTAGAGCTGTAGGTGCCGTTATTTTTAACCCCCGACCCAAAAAGAGGGGTGTTATAAGTTTGACGTGTGTATCTGTCTGTGGCATCGTAGCTCATAAACTAATGAACCGATTTTAATTTAGTTTTTTGTTTGAAAGATCGCTTGATCGACAGTGCTCTTAGCTATAATCAAAGAAAATCGGTTCAGCCGTTTAAAAGTTATCAGTTGTCTAGTTACTGTAACCTTCACTTGTGGGGGGTGTTATACATTTTTTATTTACACTTGTGCTAATAATAGGCTTCCGTAGTTAGAACAAAGAGCTGTTATGGTTTCGTCTATTTGGTCTGTCAGTCTGTTCCTCTATCTGTCTATCTGTCTGTCTATCTGTCCGTCTATCTGTGTGAAAGTGCGGGTGAGTGCCCGCGCCCGTGCGAATTTCAATGCGAAACACGTGTTACACGGGCAATGCCGTGGCGGTGCGTAAAACACCGTGAGGCGTCTGGTGTGGTGAGGTGCTGAGTTTTTTATGGTTGCAGCACTCGGGATGACTTCAAATCAAATATATGCCCGCGATCAATAAATGATTGATTGATTGACTTCGTGAATATAGGTTTTTAAAAATCCCGTGGGAACTCGTTGATTTTCTGTGATAAAAAGTAGTCTTTCACGCAAAAACTACTGAACGGACGAATTTGGCTGAAGATGGAGATAGATTATACCCTGGATTAAGGCTACTTTTAACACGGAAAATCAATGAGTACCCACGGGATTTTTAAAAAAACCTATACCTAACCACGTGAACGAAGTCGCGGGCATCAGCTAGTCACTGTATAAAGCACGCATTACGCAACATCGCATTGCATCACATACGTAGCTTCCCGTTGAAGGTAGCGGGTCCCAACGAACGAGTGAAAGTGGGGTCGTCGCACCCCATGACGCGAATGTCAATGCGCTATCAGTGATAGCGTTATCAGCTGGTATATCAAATTCAGACCCGATTAGTTGTCTATAGCCGTGATAGTCTAGTTAGTGGTTAACACATCCGTATCCTATTTGGAAGGTCGCAGGTTCACGTACCTTTAACTGATGGAGCAGAGAGTATAACATAGTGTGTACGTTTGGAACCCTCGTAGCTTTAGTTACGCAAGTAATTATCACCAATATAAATCATCTTTCAAATCTAACAAATCGGACAAACAAAAGGTAGGTAATAGTACCTATTTTGAATGAATGATTATGACTTTGACTTTGACTTTGACTTTGCAGATCTCATTCGCCATAGTTGCTCTGCGTCGTCATGTCAAAAGTACGGTTCAGGACTAAAAACATACTTTTTTTTATTCAGATACAAGTTGACACCATGAGATTGCAGTCATTGACTGCAATCTCATGGTGAGTGATGATGCAGTCTAAAAGGAAGTGGGCTAACCTGGTAAGGGTATTGCAGTTTTCATTAAATCCATACTCCTTTGGTTTATACCGGCATCGCTTGGCGGCACAGCTTTGCCGGTAGGGTGGTAACTAGCCACGGCCGAAGCCTCCCACCAGACGTAACATTTGACATGATAACTGACAGAGCTGAAATGGCGAGTGAGGTCTCAAAAATGTATGCAACAGATGTTTGATACAAAAATCAGATGGTAGGTTATTCGTCAGTTAGCAGTCACTAGGGCAAAACTGACAGCAAAGCCAATTCTAATGGACCTTATGCTTTCATAATTATAATCTTATTCTTTACTAGAGGATGCCTGTGTGGATTTTGGTTTTTAAAAATCCTGCAGGAACTCTTTGATTTTCCGGGATAAAAAGTAGCCTATGTCCTTCGCCGGGATGTATTCTATATTGTCTGTACCAAATTTAATTAAAATCGGTTCAGCGGTTGGGCCGTGAAAACGTAGCAGACAGACAGACAGACAGACACACTTTCGCATTTATAAGGAAGTATGGATTGATTGAGTACTGGTAAAAAAGGTGGTACAAAGAGTATATAATAAGTTCAACGTATTCGACCAGCAATACATTTTCATAGGTTAAAACGTTACGTAACGAGGTTCCCTTTGAAGGTAGCGGGTGTAAACGAGTGAAAGTGGGGTCGTCGCACCCCATGCCGCGAATGTCAATGCAGTGCGCTGTTATCACACATCTGATGGTGTTAGACACCGGATACTGCGCTTTTACTAGGATTTCTGATTGATTTTCACTATGATATTGATAGCAGTTCATTTTAATGCATTTTTGAGTTCCGTACCTCAAAAGGAAAAAAGGAGGCCTTGTAGGATCACTTTGTTGTCTGTCAAGAAAACTTGTATTTCCCCTTGACCTAGGATCATGAAATTTGGCAGGAAGGTAAGTCGTATAGCACAAACAAGTAAAGGAAAAATCCAAAAAGTCGTAATTTGATTTTTTGATTTAAAAACGAGTAGGTATATTTTAAATCGACTTCCTAACTAACCTCACCTTCTTAACGCCTAAAAAACCAGCCAAGTGCGAGTCAGACCCGCGCACTGCAGAGTTCCGTACTCGAGTATTTTTTCCTACATTTTGCACGATAAATCAAAAAAACTATTATACAGAAAAATAAATAAAAATCTTTTTTAGAATGTACAGGTAAAGCCCTTTCATATGATACCCCACTTAGTATAGTTATTTTACTTTGAAAATTGAAACACATTTTTTTTTTTTAATGATGTAACCACAAATTCGCGTTTTCAGATTTATTCATGTACCCCTATGTAATATGTAAGCCCTACCTACCTGCCAAATTTCATGATTCTAGGTCAACGGGAAGTATCCTATAGGTTTACTTGACAGACACGACGGCCGGACGGACAGACAGACAGACAGACAGACAACAAAGTGATCCTATAAGGGTTCTGTTTTTTCCTTTTGAGGTACGGAACCCAAAAAAAGATCAGGGTATCAGTTAAAACAACTAGACACTGTGTTCGGTGTGATTTTCTTTCGATTTCTATGCTCGTAGGTGCCCTAACAACCAGTATACCTATTAGCATGTACAAATAATCATACAAGCAAACATACGCTTTGCCCACCACGCCTCAATGTTAGTATGAATGGTCCCCATCCGGCACCGGTCGGAACTTTGCACCAGCACAGTTCCTGCCGGTACTGAGGTTCAAGGCCCGGGTGACGTAAGCCGCGTTTTCACCTTACGTCATTCATTGTTTGTGCCTAACTGTACTTTCTTCGCTAATTGCGGCACGCTTCCTACCGGATAAAAACTGGTTTATCGGAATTGCTTGGTTAGGGCGGTGCGGGCGATGTTTGGCTTCACGAGTTCATTACACTTGGTGTTACGTAAAGTTCGTAATGTGTGTAACTGATTGCTTTATTGGTCTAGGTAAATGTCTCACGCGCACTCAGGTAGTAGATACCTAGTACTAATGGTACCTGAGTCCATTAGACGAGGTTCTGAATCAATCAGTTGCACTAATCATGAGTTATTCACCATTGATGTTCCTAGACGAGCTCCTGCATCGATCTGTTTCGCCAATCATGAGTTATTAAAGATTGTTGTTCCTCAAAACTTTGATATAGGTAAGCATAAGATAATGAAATCCATATTAACATATAATTATTTATTATTAGTAAATGCGATAATGTAGGACTTTTACTTTTTCTCGATCGAGTTTTTACGTTTGACTGCCTACCTGTGATAGCTTGAATCTCGGAGCATCATCTAGTATTGAATACTCTCTCCTAAAAATTTTGAATTGAAAAGGTAGATGTACGGATAGACAAATTCGTAACAAGTAGTATTTACCTACCTACCTAGTTGAAAAAATTGAAAACACGACTGATCTGCCATTTTGAATTTTTTCAACGTAATAGCCCGTGTCACTCAGGACGATGTAAGGATTCTAACAATAGGTAGTAGGTACCCTATTCATCCAAATCTGTTTAGGCATTTAGAAGGAGGGAAGGAAGGTGGAATTAAGAAACTCACATACATAGCTACCTAGAGGTAACATAAATGAACCCTGTAAACATTACACTCCTTTTTTGCGCAGTCGTGTAAAAGCCGCCAAAGCAATGGCGATTCCTTTGGTGGTTAGTTGTAAGCCGTACTAAAATAAAACTTCACACCATACCTCTACCACCATGACAAATAATTATCCTACACGGCCGGTTAAAAGCACAACTCCCAATATCCTGCCCAGTGTTGCCAACCGTTCCCACGGGACTCCCCTCAATCCACCTCCCCAGTGCAAATGTTACCACGTTTTTAACCCCCGACCCAAAAAGAGGGGTGTTATAAGTTTGACGTGTGTATCTTTGTATCTGTGTATCTGTCTATGGCATCGTAGCTCCTAAACTAATGAACCGATTTTAATTTAGTTTTTTTTGTTTGAAAGGTGGCGTGATCGAGAGTGTTCTTAGCGATAATCCAAAAAAAATCGGTTCAGTCGTTTTAAAGTTATCAGCTCTTTTCTAGTTACTGTAACCTTCACTTGTCGGGGGTGTTATAAATTTTTAATTTACCCTTGTATTCTTATGCTTCTTTAAATCTGTCTCGCTGTCAACGTAATATTTTACATAACCTTCAACGACGTCAAAATAATTAAAAATTAATTAATTAATCGAACTCGGTTGCTTTTATACATGGCATAATATTGTATATCAAATCTTTGAAAAGAGCAACCGCCGAGTTTCTTGCTGGTTCTTCTCGGTAGGAAAGGCATTCCAAACCAGTGTTAAATGCTTTTGACGATTCAAAAGAACTTGTAAAAGTCTAATTGAATAAAAATATTTTGAATTTGAATTTGAATCTTACATACTTAAGTAGGTAGGTACTTTAAACATTTATGGAATAGGATGACCAGTCGGTCTGTTCAGGCGGAAGATATTGGCATAAAGAAATGACTGCAATGTAAGTAATGAGTCAATATTCGACATAACACAAACAACAAAGAGTCTCGCGAGTGAACGGAGCGGCGCAGTTCAAGGCTGGTTGCGTGGGTTACGTCAGAAGGTCGACGACCGATGCTGTGTTATGTATCAGTTATGTTTCACTTCAACAACCATACCAGACTCAATAGGTAAGGATCTTTATACTGTGGCTATTCTATATCTATACCTTTCTTCCTTTCTTCCCTCTGAGCTGATTGGTTTACACACTTGAACGTTTTCCTTCCCACCTTCCCGCCGAAGTCTTCAATCCAACAATCTTCAACAGTCTTTAATCCAGCCTACTATATCTATTCTTATGTATCTAGACACATAACACTACAAGTATAGATTATTTCCAAAACTAACCTGACTTTTTCAAAATATCCATATTCATACTTAATAATATTATTATGAATGCGAAAGTGTGTCTGTTTTTCTGTTATTTTGATGAAATTTGGTACAGCTATACTTCTCTCATCCCGGGAAAGGATGCTCCAGTAATGCGCGGGACTTCAATTGCTTTTATACATGGCATAATATTGTATATCAAATCTTTGAAAAGAGCAACCGCCGAGTTTCTCGCTGGTTCTTCTCGGTAGAAAAGGCAGTCCGAACCAGTGGTAGATGCTCTTGACGATTCAAAAGAACTTGTAAAAGTCTAACTGAATAAAAATATTTTGAATTTGAATTTGGAAGAACATATTATGCTACTTTTTATCCCGATGAATCGAAGAGTTTCCAAGGGATTTTCATAAACCATGCGGGTAAAGACGCGGACACGACATAATCTAGAAGGTATTACGAATATTATAATTGCAAAAGTCTGTCCGACTGTCTGTTATATTTTCACTGTCTACTTGTATTATCTCGCGATAAGCGATATCGCGATCCTGTAATCGAGGAAATGATGACAGGGTCGCAATAATATTATTGTTTTTTTTTAAATTATATAGACTAGCGCTTGGCTGCAATTAGACCTGCTAGCAAGTGATGGTGCAGCCTAAGATGGAGCGCGCTTGCCTAGAAGTTGCCTATTCACTCTTGACTTGAAGGTTATTATTATGAAATGTAAGACATATTGTACCTACATTCCAGCGAATAAACCATTATTCATTTATTTTTTACTTATTTATTTGATTATAACCTCCCCCCCTCCCCCCTCCCCCTCCCCTATAGTCTAATAACTTTCGCATTTCCATTGTATACATAGTCAAATAAATAGCCAATACAGTAATAATATATATCCAAGACGTCGCTCTGCACGTAATACATACAAAATTACATAGCCGACATAATAGCGAAGTCCATCGACCTCGCGTTCAGTATTTTCATACGTTTTTACGCATCCGTATCCGGTCGGAAAGTGTGCGGGTTTAATTTCACTGCGGCGGCGCGTCGCATGCGAAATGCGTCGAAAGTGCGTCGAGACCTGAATACAGATTCATGGGTTCAATGTATGGTGCGATACGAGATTACAAATTATGTAAGCCTCATGGTATGTTGACGTACTTACGTATAGATAAGTTTTATATTTAACTGGCTGTACCCGGCATGCGTTGCAATGCCGTAGACAAACATGATTTTTTTAAATTCATATATATGTAACGTAAACTGGAACGTAGTCGCGTCACTTCACCGCTCTCGCTCTGACAGGTCTATGTCTGTCAACTACTATCTATGGCTAAATTAACTCTCGAGGTGCCAACGCAGTGATATTCACTTTACAACGTACATTGTGTTCTAATTTTGTGTATTCGGTCTCTGTGTGTCTGTGCGCTCATTACAAAGGCGCATTTGGAACCCTAGTCCCTTTATAAGTTTGCAAATCAACTTACAGTGGCAACAAAGTTATATATATAGTATTTTTGATGCAGGAACCATCTCGGGCGCCCTCAGAACACCCTACCAAAGTTTCATAATAATCTGAGCAGCGGTTTAGCCGCCTATAGAACACAAACATACAAACGTTGATTTTTATATTATATAAGATTACTTTTCAATATAGGTATAAAAATCTTCTTCTACTCTTATCTATGTACATACATCTCTATATCCAAACTTTTTTTTACTATAACCTGAAAGGGCTATGGCAGTTACAAGTATTATATTAAAGGGAAAGTGTGTCTGTTTGTCTGTCTGCTAGCTATCCACGGCCCATCCATTCAACCGATTTTGACGAAATTTCATACAGGGATAGCTTGCATCCCGGGGAAGTACGACTACTTTCGGCCCCGGATTTTTAAAAACCTTTATCAACGCGAACGAAGTCGTGGGAATCAGCTAGTCATTGATAAAAATTAACAGGGCTCTCTCCGTCACTCGCTTCATACAATCGTAGTTCCAATTTCATTTGAATATTAAGCAACCAAAGTCCATGAAATGCAGACATATTCTAGAAAGTAATATCTGTGTCTGGTATTTTAGATTTTTCTAAAAATATGTAGTTTTAAAATTACAGGGCTCAAAGATTTGTATGAATTTTTTTAAGACCGCGTAACTTTGAAACCGAATATTTTAACAGAAATCTGGAAAACCACAGACATAGATATTAGTTTCTAGAATATGTCTGCAAAATTTAATGGACTTTGGTTGCTTAATATTCAAATGAAATTGGAACTACGATTGTATGAAACGAGTGACGGAGAGAGGCCTCTTAAACAACAAATACTGAAAAGAACGATTTATACATTGATTTAAGTAAGCTGCGTTCAAAAACAAACGAGCATTTTTTGGGGGTTTCTTTCACGGTTTACTGCAATACTAGGCTCAGAAAAGAAATATTTCATACACACAAAACTTCTAAACATTCATGATGTTCTAAAAGAGCGAGGCACGACTTTTTATTATTATCAGCGTTACGATGAACCACAACTTTTTTTATAAAACACAATATAATTGCTATCATAATATTTATAATTTAAATACATTTCAATTTTGTCAAGTCAGCATCCAGTCAGTACTTATCAGTTCATGGAAATACAATACAAAATGTATTGGAAACTTTTGCTCACTGAAGAAAATAGTTCACCACTCGAGAAGGGTTGCGGTGAATCACATTATGACGTCATTGGAAAACACGCTGACGTCATAAGCTTCATAACTGAGTCAACAGGTAGTCAGATAATAGGTTTACCTAAGTGCCGTGTAATTACATATTATACTGGTTGATTTGTCACCGATAACTTGACCTTTGAGGCTAAGCGGTTTTTGATAATTGGGTGTTAATATTCAATGTCATAGTGAGGTTGCCGTTATTTACATCGTGAGGAAACCTGCATGCCTAAGACCACAGGCCCGCGATTTCGCCCGCGTGGATTTAGGTTTTTCGAAATCCCGTGGGAATTGTTTGATTTTCCGGGATAAAAAGTAGCCTATGTGCTAATCCAGGATATTATACGTATCTATCTCCGTTCCCAGCCAAATCCGTCTAGTAGTTTTTGCTTGAAGAAGTAACAAACATACACACACACACACACACACACACACACATACACACAAACGCTTCGCTTTTATAATATTAGTATGATATGCACTTGGTCAGCGTGGTGGGTTATAGCCATAATAGACAGCGGTACAGCTTTGCCAAATGGAAAAAGCCTGACCTTGTTCCTGGTTTGACCTGGTTCCTCCTTCACCTTTCTACCATGCCGCGAGGCATCGGCAAGGTCTGCATCCGTACATAGTTGAAATTCCTCGGACATGTACGAAGTGATTTGCTTCCTCGTTTCTAATCCGAACCGCTAGGATATGGAACGCCCTTCCAGCATCAGTTTTCCTCTTTAATATGAGTACTTTCAAGTCAAGAGTGAATAGGCATCTTCTAGGCAAGCACGCTCCATCTTAGGTTAAAATCTATAGACCGCACTTTGGCTTTGCTTAGACTTAAGTTTCAGTTAAAACGAGACAGATTCATGCTAGCGGTATAGCGCTGTCTCGTTTTAACAGTGTCTTAAGTCTGAGCAAAGTCAAAGTGCACTCTATAGATCTTAGCCTTAGGCTGCATCATCATTTGCAAGCAAGTCTGATTGCAGTCAAGTGCTAGTCTATAGATTAAAAAAAAAATTAAAAGCTGTACCACTAAGCTAGTGTTCCAATACAATGCCATGTAGTAACCGATAAGGGGTAAGGGCGCTTTATGAAACTGCCATACCCCTTCAAAGTTAGCCAATCTTAGACCATCATCACTTACCTACCCCGGGCGAGATCGCAGCTAAGGGCTAAATTGTAATCGATACAAGTGTAAATTAAAAATTTATAACACCCCCGACAAGTGAAGGTTACAGTAACTAGAAAAGAGCTGATAACTCTCAAACAGCTGAACCGATTTTCTTGGATTATAGCTAAGAACCGGATCAAGCTACCTTTCAAACATAAAAAACTAAATTAAAATCGGTTCATTAGTTTAGGAGCTACGATGCCACAGAGAGATACACCGATACACACGTCAAACTTATAACACCCCTCTTTTTGGGTCGGGGGTTAAAAAAAGGCGAGATCGTAGTCAGGGGCTAACTTGTCATCCTTAGCAACATTACACCAGAGGTCGGTATGAAAAACCTGATGAAATAAAAGTTAAGCGAGTTGTAACGAATTTTCTCTGGAAGGAAAACTTTGGCTGACGTACAGCGGCACGGGACCGCTGGTCACGTTTTTGGTTGACGTCAGCATTTTATATATTACACAATAACTGTTTTTTTCTTTATGGACTTCTAGGGACTTTTATGTCTAAGTAGTAAGTACATATGCCTGCCCTATACAATAATTGTTATCACTGGCTATATACGGCCGAAATCAATTACAAAACATGATCTTCATAAGAAATAGATAAGACTAGCAGCTGATGCCAGCGACTTCTATAGGAACATTTAATTCTCCGGGATACAAATTGGCTTATGTGTTATCCAGGGTATTATCTATCTCCATTCTAAACAGCCAAATCTGTCCAATAGTTTTTGCGTGAAGGAGTAACAAACACACAGACACACATACACACATAATTTCGCCCTTATAATATTAGTGTGATAAACCCAAAAAAATGTCTTCAGAAGAGTCATAATATGCGCCTTATAAGAAAGCTCAAGAAAGCACAGAGTCACTCAGTGGACGATGGAGAGATGATAGAGTTTCTTTATGTGATCAAATGAAATGAGGATATCCGTAGAAGACCTAGAGTAACCGACGTAGTTAAACTGAAGTGAAAATGGGCTGGGCAAATAGTGCGAAATAGCTTCAAAGGAGCGGACTGAAATCCGAAAGATCGTCGGTTTAAATCCCACCCGTTGCACTATTGTCGTACCCGCTCCTAGCACAAGCTTTACGCTTAGTTGGAGGGGAAATGAGAATATTAGTCATGACTAAAATGACTTACATTCTTTAAAGAAGCGATATACGTTGAGAAACTCCAAACATAGTTTTCTCCATCGCCCGCTGAGTGTCTTTGAGCTTTCTTATGAGACCCACAGTTATGGACCCATAGGAATAATATTATGTCATCACTTGCAACACGCACTGTTCGAAGACTCAGGTCTTCAAACACTGAGGAATTTTGTGGATGAGAAAACATTTCGAAGCTATATAACGAAGTTCGAAGTTGTATAAGGCCTTTTTCAGGCACGTTCTCAATATAAACAAATGTAAATTTGAAAATTTATAACACCCCCGACAAGTGAAGGTTACAGTTACTAGAAAAGAGCTGATAACTTTTAAACGACTGAACCGATTTTCTTGGATTATAGCTAAGAACACTCTCGATCAAGCCACATTTAAACAAAAAAAAAACTAAATCAAAATCAGTTCATTAGTTTAGGAGCTACGATGCCACATACAGATACACACGTCAAACTTATAACACCCCTCTTTTTGGGATGAAACGCTAAATAAATAAATAAATAAATAAACTTTTATTTCAGGCCATTAGACCCATAGTTGTGTTAGTATGACAAATAACTTAAACTATGTTAGTAGGTACTTATTTCTAGCTTAACAACTAATTCTATAACTAAAAACTATAACTAAAAAGCCCGAGGGAGCCTCTTGGCGCCTATGTGCGCACCCCCCCAGCACCTCCAGAGAGGACTATCTAGTTTCCTGGCCAATGCGCTGAGAAGAGTGTTGGTACTACTCATTAGCCTGCGCATCATGGACGCGGCACGCTTGCGCATGATCGCGTAGAAATCATCCACGCGAGCATCCGCAAACATTGCCGACGCACTGCAGTGTCGAGGCTTCCTCAACACCGCTCTCAGCACATTGTTATATTGAACACGCAAGGCACTGTAGGTCCGCTGCCTGTAGTCCGTCCACAGACTGCACGTGTAGAATGACTGGCAGTAAGCCCTGAATAAGGTCAGCTTTACTTGCCCAGTACAGCGCGCAAATCTGCGGGCTAATATATTGCCTCGGACCGACAGAGCCCGGCGCTCTCGTTCCATGTCACTATCATCCCTCAGGCTGTCGGTTACTACATGACCGAGATACTTGAACTCAGTTACTTGCTTCAGGGGATTACCACATAATTGTATCTTTGGTTTAAAGCTGGATAGTTTGTTCTTTCCCCTGAAAACAAGGAACTCGCTTTTTTTGGCGTTGTAACTGAGTCCATTCATCTCTGCATACTCCTCACAGAGTTGCAGCAACCTTTTAAGTCCCCCAACTGAGGGGCTCAGTAGAACCATGTCGTCGGCGTAGCTAAGGTTATTCATGCGTATGCCATCTAAATATAAGCTTTATTTTTAGACTTACTTTGGAAGATTCTGGAACTTTTTTATATATTATTATGTAACAAAAATTTTACTTGTAACAACAAAGTTATGGCGAGCTGTTGGACACGATCTGAGAAGAAAACTTGTAAGTGTGATGAAGTGAAACACGAGAGAATAGGATCACGTGTTTTTGACG